>NC_079211.1:23888006-24153006 GCF_029633865.1 Lampris incognitus | reverse complement strand
GGCTCCCTCGACCCTCTTTGCTGGGGGGGGGGGGGAGTCAGAATGTCAGATTTTAGGTTGAGTAGCGAGTGAATGTACAGCAGCCTCAGTGCCATGTTACACAATCTTGCATCTCAGAGAAGAGCGAGAGTGAGCTTCGAGCGAGAGAAGAAGGTGGCTGGGAGGGGGAGAGGTAGTGGGGGTCCTTAGAGGAATGGCTTTCTGCAGCCTCAGGGGAAAGAAGATGGATTGTGAATGGGGGGGGAGGGGTTGGGTCAGGATGCAGGAGCACCAAGAGCTGAGGGAGGAGAGTAGGGGTTGATGGAGTAGGAGACAAGGATAAGGAAAGATGGAGAGGGGTAAATCAAGGAGAGGAGGAGGGGAGAGGCAGATGGTGATAAATTGTGCTGCTATTTACAGCTCACTGTCATGGTGTGTGTGTATGTGTGTGCACGTGTGTGTGTGTGCATGCACATGTGCGGGGGCATGTGTGAGCTGTGACTGGGTCATTTGTGAGAGCGAGTCCGACCTGTTGGCCCCGGTGACTAGACCTTATCCACTCATTTGGAGGCACACACACAATAGGTGCACAACACATATTCTTGGATTATAGCATGATATTTTACATTATAAACACACACAGTGTATAGAGAACAGCCCTACAAATGTAGCGATTTTAGTGAGGACAGAAAAGGCAGGATAAAAATGAGAGAGGAAGCTGTGAATGAATAAGAGATGGAGGAAGAGTTTAATAATGAGGATGAAGACTGACAGAGGATAACGACGTTGTAACTGGTCTCAGCCATGTGGAGCGCAACTGTTCAGGATTGCTTGTAGTTTCAGGTATGATGATTGTGATGCCAAAGCTTTTACTAGTGATTAGGAGCAGGGCTGTTGTGTGTCATTATGCCAACGATGATGAAAATGGTGACAAAACAACAACAAAAAAAACAGCACTGAAAAGCCTCTCCTCTCCTTTTTTTTTTTTTACGCCAGGCATACTGGAAGACCCTGAACCAGGTGCTACAGAAACTGAGCCACAAGTTGGCCCTGATAAGCCAGGGGGAAGAGAGCATCGTCAAGGTCTCCCTCAACGCCTCCTCCATCTCGGACAAGCTGGTGGCCTTTAAGACCAAGCCTCCCCCCATCCAAAAGGACATGCTCTCCATCTGCAACGACCCATACACCCTGGCCCAGCAGCTCACCCACGTGGAACTGGTGAGGAGAGAGGAAGGAAGGCAAGGAGATGTTGGAGGGAGATAGGGAGGGAGGAGGGTGAGGGAGGAGTTGCGGCTGAGGCAGAGGTCAGGGTGAAAGATGGGAAGAGCAGAGCAGAGCAGAGGAAACGGGTCGTGTGGGAGGGTGGAGATAAAACCATGTCAAGGAGGCATACGAGAAGCGAGAAGCATCAAAGCTTGAGCGTGGGGAACGTGGTTTCGAGAAGAGAAGACGTCTGAGAGCAGGCAGCTTTGAAAGAACAAAGGGGAGGCTGTAACGGTATGTTGAAATCGCCTCTGATCAGGCAGGGTCATGTAGCTTTCTGAGGATCTCGGTGGTATTTGCTTGATCACCCCTTGCCAAGTATCCCAGTATCAAAGCGCTAATTAGACGTCGCTTCATATATTAAGGTTTAGCATAGAGCAGAACAAAGGAAGTAAGAAAGATTCCCGAAACACATGCAAATCTACACAGCCAACAAAGCATCCCTTTATCCCTTGCCCACCCAGTGGCCTCAGCTCGTTCACGTGTGTCTTAATATGGGCACATGTATGTGTGTGTGTGTGTGTGTGCGCATGTGTGTGTGTGCGTGTGTATGTGTGAGCCACCGCAGGCCTGAGTAAGCTTGTACTCTTGTCTGAGTGGTGACATCACCCCACAAGTCAGTGATGCGCCCGAGGCTTCTAACAAAGGGGGATAAAACCACTCTAGATAGATGTGACCTGACAGCTTCCTACTCCGGTACACACACACACACACACACACACACACACACACACACACACACACACACACACACACACACACACGGGGTGGGTGGCAGAGAGACAGAGACAGAGAGACAAGTACAGTAAACACATAAAGGGCTCTAGTATCTTTTTCTGTAGGCTTCAGCAACATACAGGGACAGATATGAAAGTCTTTAGAGAACGTTTGTGTCGTACTACCCACATGTGTGTGCATACTTCGCCTTAATCCAAATATAGTCTGTTTGAGTTTTACATCTATGAATGTGTGAGATTCTGTTTTTGCAGAAGTGAGTCAAGTGTCAATTTGAGGTAATGTGATTCCAGTGAGTCATGTCAATGAGTCATTGTCACTTATTGATTTTGTTCCATTACTGAAATGAAAGCAATATTAATAGCCGTCTTCTACATTTGTCTTTGTTTGTTTGTATGTATGTGTGTGTGTGTGTGTGTGTGTGTGTGTGTGTGTGTGTGTGTGTGTGTGTGTGTGTGTGTGTGTGTGTGTGTGTGATCTCTGTTTTCCAGGAACATTTGAGTCACATTGGGCCAGAAGAATTCATTCAAGCTTTTGTCCAGAAAGACCCACTAGATGGCACACAGGTGAACCGTGCACACACACACTATCTGTGACCCATCTCCAAGTCTACAACCTAATCTGTGTGACAGTAGCTCATTTTGTATTTTGTAGCCATAGGCTGTTTCCAGGCGCAACGGATATGCTATGGGTTAACTTCCAAAAGTAACACCAATACCATGCATTATTCAGCACGTATCACCGGAGACCCACAATCTCCACTGAAATCGAAACCGCGACAGCGTTTTCTCAGATGTGGCTCCGCGAAGGGCAGCCACGGAATAGTAAATGCGGTAGAAATAAGATAGCTGGAGCATAAGAGGCCCTGTGGTCGAGTTGTGTGTCGATGAAAGTGGTGTGACCGTGTCCAATCGGAGGCCTTGCTCCCTAAAGGCCAAGCTAATGTCATCAGGGCACTTGGGTCACGCTTGCGACCCACAGCCAGACATAATGACAAACTCCGGCGAGTACAGACAAGCGTCTTTACATCGACGTGTGTCTGTTCCTTTGCTCTCACTTTCTGTTGCTTATTCGCTGTTGCTCATTGACTCGCTCTTGCTCTCTTTTTGCCACTTTCTTTCCGCTGTTCCTAAACACCCTCTCTTTCCAGCCGCAATGATTTTCTCTGCTTCTGCATTGATCGTGTTGTTTCTGTCTTCAGCTAGCTGTCTTCGCACTTAACGCTGACACAGGGGGTCTAGATAGGAAGTTAATTAGGATACGCAAAAAAACCCAAAACAAAACATATGGCAGCATATCCTATATTCACTTATTCTAAACATGTTTGCATCTGTATGCATTTTTTACGCTAGCAGCCATGCTTCAGTGACCAGAAGAAAAAAACCTCCAACCTGGAAGCCTACGTCAGGTGGTTCAACAGACTGTGTTATCTGGTGGCTACAGAGATCTGCATGGTCAGTAGTAAATCCCACTAATCTAGCACCTCAGTCAGTAGAATATACAGCACTTTTCTACCCTATCGATCGTAATATTTTATTTTTTTTCTAGATTTCTTGTTGAAGCATACACCTAGAAGCACTTAAACAGAAGATAAAATAATTTAAAACAATTTTAATAAGCTATGCAAGTACAATTTTAGACTGTATCGTGTTCCTAAGATTGCATTCCTGTACTTGCGAAGGATGTTTGTTTATTTTTTATTTGTGTTTTGCTTCTAGAAGTGGGATTGCTTCTTTGTACAGATTAAGACAATTTGTAGGTGACTTTGCTCCTTACATTGAATTGATGGTGTATCATAATCGCAGTGCGCTATTGCCCTCTAGCGACCATTAGCTTTTAACGCATGGTGGCTTCTCCAAGAGATAAAGCCACTTTTGACCATAGACTTTACCTTAATACGTAATGCTGATTATGCAGAGAAGCATATTTGGGTTACCAAACATACACTAATTAACAAAGAAAAAAATCCAACTGAAATTTCAAACAAAATTTAAATTTTCAAATTGAATTCCTCTTTTTTTCTGTGTTTTGTCTGCCTAGCCCGCCAAAAAGAAGCAGAGAGCCCAGGTTATAGAGTTTTTCATCGATGTGGCCAGGGAGTGTTTTAACATCGGAAACTTCAACTCCCTTATGGCCATCATCTGTGAGTGTTGTATATCATGATATTCAACTACACGCCCACCATTAAAGTGCATCTGTGTGACCCTAATGACCACAGTGACAATCCTTCTAACCCCGTAGCTGGTATGAACATGAGTCCTGTGTCACGGCTGAAGAAGACTTGGGGTAAAGCCAAGACTGCCAAGTTCTTCATCTTGGAGGTAAATTTTACAACAGCACCTCACAGACTGAGTACTCTCAGATGGGATAGAACTTTAAACTGATATGATATACATATACACTGACAGCATCAGATGGATCCCACCGGGAACTTTTACAACTACAGAACTGCCCTGAGGGGGGCCGCCCATCGCTCTCAGACGGCCAACAGTAACAGGGAAAGGGTGAGGCTCACACTTCCGTCGGTATTATTTATCTGAGAAGATGTTGACATTGACTCATTTACCGCTCCCTCCTCTGCTCTTTGGTTCATGCCCTCTCCTTAGATCGTGATTCCCTTCTTCAGCCTGCTGATCAAAGACATTTACTTCCTAAATGAAGGATGCGCCAATCGCCTGCCAAATGGCCACGTCAACTTCGAGGTGAGGCCGAGGCTTATTTGTTCCCGTCTTCCTCGCTTCGTTCATGGTTCCTCGCGGCTTGTGTATGTAGAGATAACAAAGCATCATTTTGCAGAAATTCGTGGAGTTGGCGCGGCAGGTTGGCGAGTTCATGACTTGGAAACAGGTGGAGTGTCCCTTTGAACAGGACAGGGCCATCCTACACTACCTCCACACTGCCCCCATCTTCAGTGAGGATGGTGAGAACCCTCAATGCCATTTTCACGTCATTAACTTTTTTTTTATCTTGATGTGCCAATGACATGTTTTATAATCATCATTGCTAATCAGATATTCATATTGCAAACTTGTCTTCTTCCCCCCACTTCCTTGTTTTGTTGTTTTTTCCTCATCCTTCTCAGGACTCTACCTTGCATCCTATGAGAGCGAGAGTCCAGAGAACCAGGTGGAGAAGGACAGATGGAAAGCACTCAGGTGAGGAACATAGCATGGGTCAAATCTGTCAAATCAAAATGTCTGCCATTCTGAGTGTTTTCAACCTGACATTTGTCGTTTGTTGCTCGACTTGACATTTCTTTTGCCTCTCGGTGCTGTAGGTCTAACGTTCTGGGGAAGACATGAGGTGCTAATGGCTGCTAACCCTCACGCCAGCGAGGGAACGTGTACCCATTGCACTAAAATGAACTGTGAAGGAACCTAGCTGGTACTTAGGTGTTTTTATATGAAGAAAAGACAAACAAAACAAACACACAAACAACAAACGAACAAACGCCCCCCCCTCCCCCAATGATGAACAGGTTTCATCAAAAACAAGGATAATATGCTGAGGAAGGATATCAAGGAGAAAAAGATTTGAATCCAAAAAGTGAGATTGGAGCAAAATGTGTTGCAGTATATTAACTGGTGTTGATTGGATGTTAATGAGGGATCTATCCCACACCCCAGTGTCGGTTTACTCTGCGTTGATAAGTTTACTACCACAGAGCGTAAAGGTACAGGGAAGATGACTTTTTAAAAGGCAATTCTGACACATAATCTTTGTTTTTGTATTTTCTCCTTGACTCTCTCTCTCGCTCTCTCTGGCCCAAAGTGTTTTCCCCGCTCTCTCTTTAAGAATTGTACTGTACTATTTAAAAGACAATGATGTGAAGGGCGCTGGCTAGCCCAAATCAGCTGCCGAATTCATGCTAATAGGTCCACTGATGGAAATGGCCACCGAGTATCTGGGAAGACAGAGAGAGAGAGAGAGGACAGGCCCACAGTTATATGTATCAGTCCATCTAGCTCCTTTATTTGTCTGCCGTGTCCTTTTAAACCTTCACCTGTGCGAGCGCGAGTGTGTGCATACCGTCAAGGTTTAGCACGCATTTCCATTTACTTTGTCTTTATGTCTGCTGTATCAGCCGACCCGCCTTCCCTTACGAGAGACTGCTGAAACCAGGGTCTGGGTATCTTTCTGTGTTTTATTATTTTAGCAAAGAGGATGTTAACTATTTAAAACAGTGTTTATTCTGATCTGTATCTGTAAATGTTATTTGTGCCATTGAAACAGGACAACCACGGCGAAACAGCCACATTGGAAGCCAGGTCAGGTGTAGATTGTGTACAGAAGACTTTTATCCCATGTGCCCGCCGACATCTTTCTGCTCTTCAGGAAGTTTTTCTCTGACTGATATTCAGTTGTCTGATATATTTATGGAAATTTCTGTGCCGACAGATGTATAGTTTTTATTCTACTTTTCCTTTACTGGATATGAAGTTGAATGGCATGTTACAGAGGGGGGCATTTTAAAAGGGGCATTACAAGAGTCTCCACCTTAGGGGGGGAAAAAAACTGCAAGTATTGTTAAGACTGCTATTGGAACACAACCACTATACCAGTATGCGTTTGAGTAAATACACAAGTAACCATCTGTTTCGTTCAGTGGAAGGACAAGATCGCAGAACTTGAGACGTTTGTCATGCTTTCTACTGGAGAGGGAACTTTGTGCCATACGATTCACTGGATGATGAGACAATTCAGGCTCCTCTGACTTGAAATGTGTTGGTGTTTATTGTTTTGTGGGATTGTCATTGAGCTTTGTGTTTGGCAGTTTTATTGTGATGGGGGGGGGGGGTGTCCTCAGTGGGTGGGGGGCTACCGGGAAGGGAGTGGGAACTGTGTAATAATAAGCTTCTTCGAAAGGTCTGATTCGACTTGTTCCGATTGATGTCAGTGTTTTCTCTCACGAAACACCTTTCCCCTCTAGCTAACAAACTGGTTTTGTTCATTTTCCCCTCCCTCCTTTCTTTATGGGATAGACTTGCTTTCTCTGTAACACATTCCCTCAGTGATAAGTTAAGGCTTTAGAAGACACAGATGTGATGTTGAACCTGCAAGCCAAGGTGATGAGATGTTTTAATAAAACATTGCCCATGTTCAACTAATGTGTGCTCCATGTGTATAAGCTGCAGGAATCCAGTGCCTCACTTTTCGATATATCTATTTTGGTTGTTCTTGCACCACTATGCGCATCCTTTGATCGGATGACAATCAAAGTAGAGTTGTATGGAGTGGACAGTGAAGATGTGATGTGTGGATGTGTTGAACAAACCGCAAATGGAATTATTTTGAGCCCACTCGGGTCAGCAGATAGGCTTCCGTCCCCATCATAATTACAAAATTCGTCCACTTTTGAGAAGCCATCAAGAAAAGCTGGGTCATGCCATGTTGGCCGTCTGACATTTGATTTGTTTTTGATTATCCCGAGACGGTTTTGTTCAAAATCATTAGTATCAGTCCATTTATGTTTGTTCTCTGGACAAAAACTGCCTTGAAGACAAAAGCCCACCAACAGCGTGGAACTTAAAAATCTTGTGAATCCGTCTATTTTTATGTGGGGAACAAGTTCTGCATTGCTCAACAATCATTTGTTTGGAAAGTTATAATTTTGAAATATTTGTATGATGGAATGAAAGAGCCTTCAAAACCCCTGCTTGAATTGGTGATTATATGGTTCTAGCCTCAATCCAAAAACATCTGGGGAAATGCATTTTCTCTGAGAAAAATTTGCCTAATTTCATATGTTGAGCTATGATAATTGACCTCACAAACTTCTCTTGGAAAATGGAAATATGGCTCAAAATCAGTACTTTTAAGGAGTAAACACATGCAAACTGAATAGTTTTCCCTTCCTGGAACTGAAAATGCATCAGAAAAACAAAGTGAAGGCACTGCTGATTTGGCCATAATCTTGAATATGAATTTTAGTAGATTGGGTTCTGCATCTTATCGGATCCAAAGATTATAAACGCCCCACCAGTCAAGACTCTGCACTCGGGTACACAGATATGAACAGGGGTGGATGGCAGTTTCAACAGTATCATTATTCTACCAATGACTATTATTTAACACACTAACGCAGCTTTTTCCAACTCCAAACCTCCACTGTTCATCAAACATATAAAAGGAATAAAACTGCTTTCAACCTTCTTAGCTGTAACTAAGAGAGCTTTTTAACTACCCAGCGTGTTAGAAAGTGCAATTGATAGTAATCCCATTTCTGCCCATATAAACATGGTAATGGAAGGGTTCTGATTTTGATACATCCTACTTCATATTTGTCTTGCTTTAAACGTTTTGTTATCTAAGGGTGCTTTCTTCACCCTTTTTAAATGCTTAGTTCATATAACATGCTGATGACATTTGCCATTCGTTATAACAATTTATACTACATCATCTGCTTGGGGGAAAAAAAGCAGCTTTACATCTAGAATTGCTGCCTACAGTTGGCGAGTTGCAATTAGCATTGGCCATTTTATGCAAATGTGCCCAAAAGCAACAGCTCACAGCCTGACTGTAGGCCTATAGAGCGAGCTCCCTTTGCTAAAAACAAATCCTCAGAATGAGTTTGGGGTGACTTGGTATCCTTTTAAAACATCAAATACAATGCCACTACTTGATGCCCAGTCAGTGGGCTAATCGTATTCCCTCCCCCTCATTGAGTTGCAGGGTGCATCAGCCCACTAGACCACATTTACACGCCAACACAGAATTCAAACAGCATTACAACAATAAGAAAAGAACATTGCTGTTTATTAGCACACACTTCAATCTTTTAACTCCTCATCGCCAAGCGTCATCTTGGCCAGTGAAACGTATGTGTCAAAGTGTCTGGAGCTCAGGTAGGTCCCAAAAATAGCCTGGAACACCAAGACCACCCTCATCTTCCTCAGGACCGGCTTGGAAATGTCCATAAAAAATCGGAAAATATTTCCCTTTTCTGGCATCGGAGTCGTGTTGTACCTGGCTGCGAGGCTGGCATTCACGGGCAGGGCCAGCAGAATTGGGTAAAGCCCGCCGCCGAACACTCCGACAACCGCACCCCGTAACAGAACACACGTGGGGCAGTTGATGTCACCGTACAGTAAGGGGTTTTTGATCGCCGCGTCGTACAAGATGACCGTGGTCACAAAGGGAAGCACGGCCATCGGCAAACTGGATGCGATGCGCGCTTGCGCTACGTTCAAGACTCTCCGATAAAAACTGTTGGCTATCAGTCCTGCCAGGGCGCTGTTTGCCCCAAGGTAAAAGGGTCCATGGGTGAACACTTTCTTGTCGGTTTCGGGTAGCCTGTCAAAATTCCCCAACATCATTTCATAAAAACTTACTCTCAGGAGTGTCTTATCAACGCTGTCATCTTTTGAAGTCATTTCAGACATCTTCGGCGGTGCCTCGGCAAGATGGCGCTTCCTGTTGTGTTTGCTACAAACACTACTTCCAATTGAACTCGCTCTTGTGGTCCCCTACGGTAGGCAGATGCGTATTTTCCGCAGTAGTCAATTCAATTTCTCCTCTAGAACCGATCAGGGCGCAGCCATATTTTACCCACAACCCCTTGCCTCTGAGTGGGCGTGGTTCTTTATCTCTGGACATGCTCCTAGCATTCTTAACGTTTCATCACCGCCATCTTCTGGATTAAACTATTTCCATTTACACTCATTTCTTCCTTAAATTCTATAATCCTGTCCCTCCCTAGAAATGTAACAAATATTTCCTCCCGGTCCCCTCTACAGCCATATTCTAATACACTTTTACCTGTTATATCTCTCAATGTGGCCATGTTTTATGGTTCATGATGTTAAATATCTGTTCCAAATATTATAAAAATAATTTTTTTGAGTAGTTCGGATAACTAATGATAAACAGATTGAGCAAATTAATCAGAGGAGGTTGCGCCGACAGTAGCGTTTCCCCCAATCACATTTCAGTTCATGACAACATAACCAATCAAAAACACGTTTGTTTTTTCGTTTTTGTTTTTACCTAAACAGAATGATATAATTGGTCAGTAGTCCGTGTTACGTTACATTTGATTTGATCCCGGTCCCCGGGGCCCGAAGAAGCTCAAAGTGTTTTCAGATGAATCTACTGAGCACGATGTAAAACTGAACGGCCGGGAGCGATACCAGGTAGAAACGTTCAGTGTCATTATTGACAAGTTAGTCAGCCGTTTAGACTATAGAATGGATGCATACACTTGCATGCACTTGTCATTAATGACAAGTTTGGGATTCGGAATCCGAGGATTTGACCACTGGCCGTTCACAAACTGGTGCACTCTGCCCTTCGTACCCGTCTGATTTAGATCAGAATTTAGCAGATGGAATTATCCAATTCAGATGCTTCGTGCGTTTGATTTATTATATTATATTATATTATTACAAGTCTCAAAAACTGCTGCAAGTGCCCTTGAAACATGATCTGCATTCAGCTTTCGCCAACGTGTTTATACATACATCTTACTACGTGTGTGTGTGGTTTTTTTTTTACTCTGCCGGTGACAAACTGCGAAGGAGAAAGACATTTTCACAGAAGGCAAGAATTAAAAATGAACTCACAACAAACGCAACAGCGCCTCAGTGCGTTGATAGCCATCGAATCTGAACTTGTCAGGAACTTTGACTGATGAAGTTGTGAGTGAGTTCGCTAATATAAGAAAGACCAGAAGAAGTCTTTCTAAGGGCAACTGGAAAGAAGTGGAGAGGTGGAGATCGTCAGACGTGTGTGTGTGGTATCTCCATGTCCTCCCTCACAAAATTAATTTCATAATCGTGAATTTCTGCACTGAAAGCTAGGGAGTGGAGTACGCTTATATAGGCCCACACATAGTACATAGTACCAGACCAATAGGTGGCGGTAATACATTTGACAGCTGGATGCTACCCGCTCTTAAAAAAAAGAAGACGAAGAAGAAGTTGTTTGTTCATAGAACTTTCCACCGCATTACACTTACAGTCGCCATTTTCGTCGACGACGAGTTAACTGATTGTTGAATTCATCCGTAAATTTCTTGTCGGTTGTTATCCCATTGTCGTCACATTTTCTTCCACGAAGCACATTATCGTCGAAGAAGGTGAGAAAGACCAACTTGTTTTTTTTTAATGTTCAAACTCATTTGCGATGTTTCGCTTAACTTTGCAACAGTTCTCAGTTCGAGAACGTTAGAAAATGGTTTTCGGTTATGTAACGACACTGCCCGGATTGTTAAGTCTATCCACCAAAACGTCTTTATCTTGAATATGACCTCCTGATATGCTACATTCTTAGTCCAAATACATGTGGAAATGGTCATCTATGAAATATTAATCTTTTTTACCGTAATGAATTGTTGCCAGATGGCTATATCAGCTAGCGTTAATTAACTGCTAGCGCAGGCTGTGACGTTGGGTAGGCCCTCGTAGGCCTTAAGCTGGTTTACTAACCGTTGTTTCACTGGATTTCTAAGCATCAGTTAGTAATCGTTGTAATGTTAAAAGTGGATTGATCGGGTACTATTCAAAGTGTACCATTAATGTCCGATTATATTTTTGCCTGTCTTGAAAATGCGTCCCATTTTTCTAAGCATTTTTCAAGTGTTCCGAAAGGAGTTAGTATTGTACAGATTAATGGTTGAGAATGAATGTTTTGCTTTAACGTTTATTAATAGTCTGCTTTAGAAAACAAGACCATATAAAGTGTAGCGTAGCGTTGTCGTAACCTCACTTCTACCGAGACGCCATTTTCGTGAGGGCCGTGCCTCGTGGAAAAACGACCCCATAATACAGGGTGGACAATGAAGGAACTACCAGTGTCCTATTTCTGATCACAACCCGTAACTTAAATACTGCATTAGGCTGTATTCGTTCCTGGTAATATACCGATTAGTGGACAGACTGCAGAGACCCATAATATCCTGGGATCAAAGAATCTATTTTTTTCCAGATGCGGCAATCCAAGCGAATGCGTTCCCCAGGTGTGTGGCTCGACGAGTACAGTTGGGAAGAGAGGGTGGAGACCCGGAAGCGGAGAAAACGAGACACTCACAGCAGCGAGAGGGAGAACAAGTCTCGAAGACGCGATCAGCACAAATCGTCTGAGGGGTAAAGTGTTGTTTGGCTTATAACAGTTGATACTTGCTGCCCCCACTTTCCAAATGGACGAACTATGCAAAAAGCTCACCTTTAGACATTAATATTAAAATTTTCAGACATAATATTGTAGCGGCGATTATTGAATAAATACTTTGTTCAATTTTTTTATGGTCGCTACATGTTCCTGTCATCGTTAAAGCATAAATCACCAGAGCCTGGTTTTCAATGTCATTTTTTTCTTCTAATGGTTTTACGGACAACGCTGCCTCAAAGTTTATTGGTTTAGAAAACAGTAAAAAAATATATATAATCCAGTATTGGGTAATTTAGTTAATATTCACTTTTAAGAACTAAAACTGCCTATCTTATGTATTTGTTAGTCACTTTACAATCCCATTTGGAAGAATTAAATAGTAATTTTTTTTTATCTTACTAACATAGGGCTGCATTTGATGTAAAACATAACCAAACAATTTTATTGCAAATTTTGTCCAACTGTTATCAGTGGTGGCTGGTGCTAAAAAAAATTTTGGGGGAGACGCAATTTACCATGTCGCAGCATACCCGACAGCTGCTTTAATGTCCACAGAGTCAAGAGTTATTATGGAGGACAACGTAGCCTATAGATTTTATCAGGGTTCATAGACGGTGGATGATTGACTGTTGAGACGAGGCGTCGTGGTGGGTGTGAATATGATTGACAGCCACGAGAATTGTCCAATCACATTAGATTAAAAAAAAACTTTAAAACAATATCAATTTGCTGCCAATAAAAGTGGGAGTGTCTGGGGGAAAATCTGAAGAAACCAATTAAGACAGCAGCCTCATGTCACTTGCTCGCCAAAAGTTTGAGGGCTCAAATCAACCAAATACAATTTGGAACCAATATTTAATGGCCCAGCACATATCTGTAAAATTACTGAACATGCTAACTGACATGAAATGGAAAACTCTTGGTTGTTAAACTGTTTGGCGTCTTTAACTGTTGAGCTACAATGTGAGCTCATTGGTGCAATCATAAAATTGTCCCATTGTGTTCTTTTTCTTGTTGTGTCCTTGGTTTCTGATAAGTCAGCAATTGATCACGCAAGCTGTTTAGCAGTCAACTGGTCACCTGCTGCATATACATGGTGCCCGTTGCCTTCTTGCTATAATGCGTAGCTCTCCAGCTGATGTTTATCTTGACTGTTCTTTTTATTGCAAATCATTTGGTTATCTTTTGTTTAATCACCTGATTCATTCAAATATCATAATTTGATATTGAAGCCTGTTTTAAAAGGTAGGCTACATGCATCTTATATATATATATATATATATATATATAGTGGTGGAAAGTAGATGCACACTTGAAATTTCTTGATCCGTTCTAATTATAATTCTCCCAGAGTGGCCAACTTTTTCTGGGAAGACAACTGATACCACTTGGGTGCTAGGGCTCTAAGGTTTTCTGCAACTTTTTTAGCTTCTTGGACACTTAACATGCTCAGCAGTATGGAGTTTCATGCAGGCTCATTTGAAATCACATGACAGTCTTGTTGAGCAAACAGTGTTGGAAAGCTAGTTGGGGGAAAAAACTAGTTGAAGACACTGGGAGGTCTAGGATTGGGAAATATTAGCCATGCAGGAGTAAAATACTTGGGTGCCACATAGCTGTTTAAAGGTTAGCTGGATCATACATTTCTGGGGGCTCTGTTCTGGATCACGTTACCTACCAACACATATTCTTAAAAAAAAAAACAGAAACTTTCGGTCACTTATTTTTAATTTCCCAAACATGGCTCTTGCTCTGAAATGCTATTCATTTTAGAGAATGTATGCTTTGAGGTTGGGGTGGGTAGACTTTGCGACAGCTGTTAAGGCAAAACTGGGTCAGAAACTACTGAAAACACTGTTTGCATGCTTATAAAGGTGTTGGCTCAAAAGGGATAATTCTGCTAAAATTCTCTTCATAGCCTCATTGAATAGCGTATTGAGTGTTTGGTAGCTGTAAATCGGTGTGTTGCTGAATTAAAAATGTTGCAGGATAAGGTGTCAAGCAATAGGTAATTGGTACCATTCCACCACTCTTTATTACAGAGCTTGACTGTAGAGAAGGAACAAGGCTTTTCTCTGCGTGTTTTTAATCTGTTTGTGTTTACTTTTTGACTGCAGGCATTACCTAGAAAGCCGTAGTCTGAACCAGAGGCTGGGCTCTAGGGAGAGAGAAATCCATGACGCCAGTGAGGACATGCCCTATGATGACAGTCGTGGGGCTGTCTGCAAAGGCAGGGATAGAGATCGCGACTGGCACCACTACAGCAAGTCATCTGGGCATAGCAGACGGAGCAGTCGCAGGCGTAGAGACAGAGGACGCAGACGGAGTCCCTCTCCAAACAGCTCCTACTCGGTATGGGAACTTTCTACACCTTTTCCCCCCTCTCATTCTTTTCTAAACCACCAAATCCAAAGGGCATTATCAGTGGTGTTTAGCCAGTGCTTAACACCTATCTGACTGTCTGCATCTGTGTGTGTCCTACTCTTCACTATTAAGATTGAGTTTCAGTAATGGCAAATTGGATTTGATAGCAGCTCAAGAACTGAAGGACAGAAAGTGTTGAGAAAACTAGGACAAGCAAAAGTGGATCCTGTATTTATCCTGAAATGGCTAGTGGGCTAAACTCTTAATGGGACTTGATAGTAAACTATGAAATAATGAGGAAAGGTTTGCCAAAATAAAAAGATTACATTTAGAAAGATTGTGATCTACTTAAAGATTTTTCTGTACTACTTTGAGAAAGTTTCTCATCTGAAAATCTTGTTGCCATGTTTTTCTTCTGTAACACACACTATGTGGTGGCTGGCGCCCAAATGCCTTTCTCTGGTGGGGCTGAATTTGAATTTGCTGCTCCGTCCATTCGTCTGGCGGTGTTTCTGAACGGGCCGAATCTATCCACCCCACACACCTCTTCCCCCTTGGCCCGGTTGATTGAATGACGATGATGTCGCGTTGTGGTGGCCTGGTGCTGACTGATGATGGGTTATTGATGTGATGGCGGAATGGGGCCGTTCCGGTGCAGAGGAGGAGCCGTCATCGCAGGAGCAGGAAAAGATCCAGGAGTGTTGAGGATGATGACGAGGGTCACCTCATCTATCACAGTGGAGACATGCTGAGAGCGAGATGTATAGAATATATATCTTTTTCTACTGTTCACACTTTCTCTCTCTCTCTCACTCTTTTTGTCTGGATTGTTGTTCAGTTGCAAAGACTAAACATAGAGGCTAATGTTTTCGGGCCAGTAGACTAAATAAATTATACAGTTAGATATTATTTTGCAGCGTAACATAATAAGCAATGTGTCATATGCCAGTGCACTCTGTTCAGAAGCCTGTTGTTGTAGCATAGCTGAACAGAGCGGAGTAACATTAGGCAGTGAACCAGCAGGAGGGGCAGTGTGTTCCCTATTTTTCAGTACTATGATTCTAACTACTCTTATTCATTTCCTGTAGATGAGATTCTGTCTACTCTAGGAGAGGGTGCATTTGGAAAGGTTGTGGAATGCATTGATCATGCAAAGTAAGTAGAGGAAACATGTCCATAGTAGCTCGAGCTTTTTGGTTGAAATCTTCCTGTTGTAAGTGGTGCTTCCCCCCCGAATTAACTACAAGGAAGTCTTTTGTGTTTTCAGAAGTCGAGCTCGTGTGGCTCTGAAGATCATTAAAAACATAGACCGCTACCGTGAGGCAGCCATGTCTGAAGTAGAGGTGCTTGAACAGGTGAACTCCCTGGACTGTGGCAGGAGATAGTAAGTAGCCTAACTTAATACTTCAGAACCTATTTCACCTTCAACAAGTCATTACAAATGACCTCCCAGAATTGACCATGAAAGAAAACTTTCCCATACGTCTCTGCTCTGCTCTTATCACTTATATTGGAGGCTGGCCACAAGGACAGTAGAAAGTGACTGCTTTGGGAGATACTGTTTCTTGCTTCTCTTTAAGCAGAGCTTAGTGTTATTTAACATAGAGAAAAGTTCAGCTCTCTGGAATAAGCTTTTTTCTTTCTTAGCTGCCAATTTCCTTTTTTTATGTGGTATGAAGATGGTTGACAGTTTTTGATTTCAGCCTTCCATGGCTTCTCAGCCTTTATTATCAGAGCTTTTACTAGCATTCTTTTTGCAGGGCCAAATAAAAGTTCACAAAAGCAAAAACCACTGATACATGCAAGCATGCATCTTCTGTGACATTAATCTATGTTGATACTGTGACATTTTATATCGATAATGTAAACATGTAATGGTGCCCATTAATGGCTAAATTGAATATTACGACTTATTTTAAAACCAGCACTTGTCCCACCGGTGCTGACACAAAATACAATTGGGCATGCTCCCAAAGGAAGAGACTATCAACACACCCTTACCAGTCTCTTCCTCTTTCCTTCCTCAGTTCATGTGTGCGCATGTTGGACTGGTTCGACTACCATGGCCACGTGTGTATAGCCTTTGAGCTTCTTGGCCTCAGCACTTACGACTTCCTCAAGGAGAACAACTTCCAGCCCTTCCCCATACAGCACATCAGACACATGGCCTGCCAGATCATTAAAGCTGTTCGTTGTGAGTAATGGACATACTAGTACATATTAAAGCACAGCAGACCAAAGTGTTTAATATGCAACATTTTTAAATGTCTATATGGCATCTATTAATTCTTCTGTCCTGTTTCAGTTCTTCATAAAAACAAGCTAACTCACACAGACCTGAAGCCTGAGAATATTCTCTTGATTAACTCAGAATATGACATCGAATACAATGCAGAAATGGTAAGTCCTAATTTAGTTGTAACATGTAGAATTTTTTGTTCTTCAAAAAAAATTGTCCTTGGTTGATATTTTTGAAAAATCTAATGCTATACCTAAGCTAGCTTCAGTGTTGTGGAGGTCCTTGTTAGTATTTTCAAAAAACTAATGCTATATGTATGCCAACATCAGTGTTGGAGGTCCTTTTTGATATTTTGAAAAATCCAGTGGTATAACTATGCCAACATCAGTTTTTTGTTTGTTTTTTTTCCTCCCTCCTTGCCTCAGAAGCGTGATGAACGTACATTAAAGAAACCGGATGTAAAAGTGGTGGACTTTGGTAATGCCACTTACGATCACGAGCACCACACCTCTGTTGTGTCCACACGGCATTACCGTGCTCCTGAGGTCATTTTGGGTAAGTACTTGACTTGTAGCATGGGATTCGCACAAAAACAGTTGAAATTGCATCGAAACTTAAAACATTGCTGTAATGGTGTTTATAGTGTTAATGACAATGGTTCTCTTGTAGATCTTGGCTGGGATCATTCCTGTGATGTCTGGAGTCTGGGTTGCATACTAATAGAGTACTACCTGGGATCTACTCTTTTCCAGGTGGGTGACGGAGCACCAGTCAAATATCCCTTCTCATGTTCACCTTAACAAAACTGATTTCATTAATTTTGTCTTCTCATCTTCAGACTCATGACAGTAAAGAACATCTTGCCATGATGGAGAGAGTCCTAGGTCCAATCCCCACAAACCTCCTGCAGAAAACCAGGCAAGTCTCACCAAATTTGCTGCCTTAGTCTTCCAGTTTATGAAAAGATAATTTTGAGGAGGGAAAAATGGAATTGAAGATGATGTCAGTCATTAAAAAGATGACAAGAAGTTGGCAAGAGATCAGGGGTGGTATTCTGTGGGCTCATGGGCCTTGCAAATGATTTAGGTGTGCTAACTGACTACTCTGTCTCTTAAAAGGAAACGGCGTTATGTCCATCACGATAAGCTGGACTGGGACATGCAAAGCTCTGCTGGAAGATATGTCAAAAAACACTGCAAACCCCTCAAGGCAAGAGGAAAATATTCATTAGCACTTATATTCATTATATTTACAAAGAAGACATAAAACAATCAGTGTCTATGAATTGAATGAGTTAAATGAATTGTTTTATTTCTTACTGTTTTCATCAGCAATACATGGTGTCCCAGAGTGAGGATCATCAACAGCTGTTTGACCTGATAGAGAAGATGATGGATTACGACCCAGCCAAACGTCTAAGTCTGGACCAGGCTTTGCAACATCCCTTCTTCTCCTGCTACCACAAGATTAGCAGCAGCCAAAAAGACAGGTCTTGAGTCTTACTAATCTCAGACTTATGACCTGGGTTAGGCACCTGTCTGGCTGTCTTCTTTGCTACTAAATAAAATACTCAGTGTAGCACAGTGCCAACCCTTTTGCTTTTTAACTCTCCGCGAGAGGTGAAGTTAAGCTGACTGCATCAGTCCTTTGGCCCTGCCCTCTGTGGTGGCGTTCTTGTCCTTTGACTTACCTGTCACTCAAGCTAGTAACAATTTCCATCTGAATGATTTTGTTGACTTTTTTTTCTACACATAAAAAAAAATTGGTCGGAGTCCGGGTGGCATGGCGATCTATTCAGTTGCCTGCCAACACAGGGATCGCCGGTTCGAATCCCCGTGTTGACTCCGGCTTGGTTGGGTGTCCCTATACACAATTGGCCGTGTCTGCGGGTGGAAAGCCGGATGTGGGTATGTGTCCTGGTCGCTCACTAGCGCCTCCTCTGCTCGGTCGGGGAGCCTATTCAGGGGGGAGGGGGAACGGGGGAATAGCGTGATCCTTCCACATACTATGTCCCCCTGGCGAAACTCTTCACTGTCAGGTAGAAAAGAAGAGGCTGGCGACTCCCACATGTATCGGGAGGAGGCATGTGGTAGTCTACAGCCCTCCCCCGATCGGCAGAGTGGGTGGAGGAGAGATCGGGGCGGCTCAGAAGAGTGGAGTAATTGGGCGGATACAACTGGGCAGAAAAAGGATTTTTTTTTTTTGTGCTATTTATTGATGATTGTAATTAAAAAAAATGTATTTTTTGAATGCAAAAACTTGAGTTGTCAGTTTGTCTAAATTGTTCTTGCTGCAGTTGTGAAGCTGGCACAGTAACAGGTTGAGACTGCTTAATTTTAGTTGTCCCAGTCATGTAAATATTTGAGCTTGTAAAGGTGTATTAGCCATTTTTGGGCATGGAAATCTTTGTAAATTGTGATTTAGCAATGTATATGTGCAGTCTTTGTTCATATAAGCTTTTCGGTACAGTTGGATTTGTAACTATTGCAGTATCATTTCTCAATAAATTTCAGTATTTGAAGAAATTGCGGTTGGCCACATTTGTATTCATTCCTAAGGGAACCAACCGCTTTAGTTTTGAGGCGAGGTTATGCAGTAGCGTCCTGTGGACTTGAGATGGCAGCAGAGCTGTTTAGTGTTAACGTATGGTAGTCCGCCTCTGAACTGGTCTAAAAGCAGCTTGGGGGAATCTGACAACCAAGTTAGTCACAGTACGGGAGTTTGTAATATGATTAAAATTATTGAATGGTACCGTCGTTAAAATGTTTCCAGACCTTCTGCTTTGCATTCTGATTGAGAAGGAAACGCTCGTAGATTAACATTTGAAACAACCCGAGATCAGACTGGGCTGAACAATGAAGGACAAACGGGTCGAAATGTTCGATCAGAGAACCAATCAAAATGCACCAATAAACATTAGCGAGGGTGACGGCGTGTGCATATTAAAGGCGCAATCCCGCTTTTAAATCATATTTCACTTTGCAAATGGTTGATTTTTCACCTCAAGTCAAAGTTGTTCCTCAGGCGTCCCACGTGGTAAGCGGGGCGGGCATCGCACTCATCTCTTCGAACATGCGACTTTTTTGTTTTGTTTTTTGTTTCCACAGAGCAACAGCTTGACTCACCAACGCTCGTCTCCCGTCCACATAGTCACCTAAAGTCACTCGGAGGAAACAAACGATCCGAAAGTCAAAGCGCGACTTTTCTGGTGCACATCCAGATCGCGCCTATCTGCGCCCGGCAGACGCAGCGCTGCCTCTTGTTCCAAGACTAATTTAAGACAGCGGCTTTTGAAACCCTGTGCTGGCTGCGCTGAGACTGGTTCTCCGGAACGCGGAGATTATCAAATCCAAGCTGAATGGTTGAATGGCAGATTTGAATCACTGAACCAAGGCATTTTGTGTGATTTATCGGACACCGAGGCAAGCTCGAAGTGGATTTTTCTTTTTTTTTTTTTTTACCTTTTATTATATTCTAGCATGGAAACCGCGGGCGACTCGTGCGGAGAGAGCAAGCCGGTGTGTCAGTGTGCGCCCAGGTCCGCGGTCCAGCGGTGGCTGCCAGGTTTTCCTCTGGTGCTGTGTTTGCTGTTGTCCCTGAGCTCCACCGTGGTGTGTCTCCTAATGACCTACAAGAGCTTCCAGCTGGAGAGCCGAGTGCAGATGGAAATGGACAAAGTGTCCATCTTCCAGCCCCCGCACGGTGCTTTCCTCAACGAGGACGGGACCCTCAGTTCTGAGTTGGGCACTTCTATCGGAAAGCTCGTGCAGGAGGTACGATGCCATATCTGACGATGAAGTGATTAGGCTCACTTAAAATTTGTTCTCACTTGGTTGGGACTCTGGATAAACCACCAACGGGCACTATGGTCAGCGTGCGTAAAGTGTGCGTAACAACAGACGGGCAAACGCGACTGCTTTGGGAAGAGTTGCACGCGAGAAGATCGGCCACTTTTTGATATTATCTTGATTGGCCCCCTCTAAACCCCACTCCTAGTTATTAATGTATGATGTAAGGGTTCAACCATGCCTGCAGCTGGCCAATTAGTTTGCCGTTGGAGCCATTTATAGAGGGGGCATAACTGCTGATAATAGGCACTTGCCTATTACACTTTATTGCATGAAAAAGTTATTTAATTCTTCGGTTGTGAGATGTAATAAGGCAAAAAAATATGTATATGATAAATTAATCGCTAATGATAGTCACAGATTATTATTATCCGACTCCTTTCTTTGCTTTTTAATTCAGGATGTTCACAATTTGGGCAAAAACCATTTCAATAACTCTAGAGCCTAGAACGAATTTTAAGGGCTAAATGTCTTTATCCTACTCACCATTTAGTGATCATATTATTTCGTCTTGTTAAATGCATCGCTTGCTGATAGGAGGGCTTTCTGATCATTTCTTCCTTCTTTCTTTTTTTTTTGCATGCGCAGAAACTGGCACTTCTTATGCCCAAGCAACGGACAGCGAGGGATGTCGGCCAGGAATGCTCCTGCCCTCCAGGTGCGTCATTTTGCCCTCGGGTCTTGGCAGTGTTCGTGTCCCGTACACACAACCATAACATAATGAACATCCACAACATACTGAACATATAAACCTGCAACCACACTCCTCCTTTATTTAGTGCGTATTAGCAGCTTGCTGCAAAATGATGGCCTCCTTCTGTCAATACTGATGCTTCAGGCTGCGTCTGCGTGTGTGTGTGTGTGTGGGTGGGTGGGTGGGTGGGTGAGTGAGTGAGAGAGAGAGAGAGAGCGAGAGAGCGAGAGCGAGGGAGAGAGATGAATCAGTGTATGCGGAGGTTTACTGTTCCTGAGACCTCGGTGCCACAGCAGGGCTGAAGCGTTGATAAACACCCATGTGTACAGTGGGCCGGACGTCCAGCCCGAGCCCTGTCGCCTCGTGTCAGTGGGTGCTGCTGACTTTAATAGATGGACCAGCAATGTGCCAAGTTTGGCTTCGTTTGCCGTGCGGTGTTAATTACAGAGCTTGTAGTTCCTGCGGTGGAAAACAGTGTGATACGCTTAATATAACACACACGCACACTCACACACACACAACCTTCCCCTTATGCCGGGTGAATTATTAAGAAAGCTGGTATTTCCTTCATTTCGGGAAATGCTCCCGCTGTGCCGCTCTGCACTGTGTGGAGCGGGTCTAGTTTGGGTATTCACATGTTAGGATAGAGTGCGAACATGAGCCAACACGTCTCTTGTTCTGGCGGAGCGCTTATTGCTGGTTATTTAATGCCGTACAAGAGCTATCTCGCTTCACCCCCAGCCTTTCCTGCTCTTTAACTCGCCATGGCAGAGAAAGGCCTTGCGTTCAGAGGCACGGGGAGGCTGTGCGCGCGTGTGTGCGCTGTGCATTTTTTTAATAGTCGAAAATCGCCGCACTCTGCACTTAGATTCTTATTTTATTTTGAAAAAAAATCAGCTCTTTGCCACTTGGCCCTTGCGCGTTTGTGAAGGGCGAGTCTTCCTGGTTGTGTCTGTGTTGTTCTCCGTATTTGTTGTGCTTAGAAGTTCAATTTGAGTTAATCAGATGCTTATCTACTCACTTGAGTGATTACTGTTTGCCCCCCCATCTTGTTTACCCCCCCCCCCTCTCTCTGTCTCTCTCTCTTCCTCCCTTTCTTCATGCCTGGGTGTGAACAGGCCTTGTAACGTTGCGGGACAGGTGAAAGCGTTCACACGAGGGGAATTTCTGGACCACTTTCAACACATTCTGTTTTGCAGTTTGAAGTGTGCTGTGCCGAGATAACCGGGCCGGGGCTGTGTTTGGCTTGTCAGCTGAGCCCCAAGAGCTCGGCGCAGCTCTTGGCCTGTGCAAAGGCGGGGGACTTTGTCCAAATGTAATCGGTGTTACCTGAGCTCGTGAAAAACAAATAGCCTGCTTCGTCTCGTCTCATTCACCCCTCGCAGCAACACTTTCAATGTAGCTACTTAAAGATCGTATTATCCTATCAGATGCTGCATCCCATTTTCCCCCGTCCATTATGCTGCCGTGTAATCAAGTGGTTTCGGCTTTGGACTATGATGCTGCCACAAGTATTCAGGAGTCTATTTCAAGTGCTCTCTTTGCAGTATTTGGCTCAAAGCATGATATTTTGTCGCTGCTGAAACAAAAGGCTATTTTGTTTGTTGCGGCTTTGATGCGACCAAATGGCCTGTAGTTATATATTTATATACACGTGAATATATATTTATATTTGCTGTGTTTCAGCGGTGAGATTGCTCAATCCCAGACCTGTTCTCTGCAAAACGCCTTTATTTCCGAGGGGCGTTTGTCAGTGGAGCGGTGTGTTGTTAAGCTCTGGGCCTTGGTTTCAGGAGCCCAATGTCAATTGGGGATCCGTGCTGCGGAGTTGGGTTCGATGAGGTGTGTGTGTGTGTGTGTGTGTGTGTGTGTGTGTGTGTGTACACATGTGTGTGCTGTTGTGTACATGTGTGCAAACACCATATATCGTTTTATTTTATGAATGTTTATCGTAGCTGTTCTTCATGCATATCATATTCTCACAGGTGTATGTTTTGCAAGTGTTTGCTGACGTCATAGCCCTGTGTGTGTGTGTGTTTGGGGGGGGCAGAACGTCTGTCACTCAGCCTTTGAGGGGCCGACAGAGGCACCTCTCTCAACACGACACTGTAAGAAGAGACCCTCTGCCTTTAGCCCCGACTCTTGCCACCTGAAACCTGAAGCTCTCACAGTCCGGATCGTGGGCCAAGGTATTTCGGCCTGTATGTGTGTGAGAGACACACCGTTACAGGCCAGATGAGTGGCATTTCTGCCATCAGTGCTATGTCTCCTCCACCAGGGAGCTCCTCTTTCATCGTGCAGAAACGCGAGGTGCCCAATAGGAGGCAGCATTTTGACTGCGGCACAGACAGTCATTACGCCATTGGTTCACTCAGACAATTGCTACCTTTTTGTGTGTGTGTGTGTGTGTGTGTGTGTGTGTGTGTGTGTGTGTGTGTGGATTCCCCCCCCTTTTTCTCCCCAATTGTATCCAGCCAAGTACCCCCTTCTTCCGAGCCGTCTCGGTGGCTGCTTCACCCCCTCTGCTGATCCGGGGAGGGCTGCAGACTACCACATGCCTCCCCCAATACATGTGGGGTCGCCAGCCGCTTCTTTTCACCTGACAGTGAGGAGTTTCGGCAGGGGGACGCAGCGCATGGGACGATCACACTAATCCCCCCTCCCCACTGAACAGGCGCCCCGACTAGAGGTGGCGTTATAGTGCAGCGACCAGGACACATACCCCCACCCGCAGACACGGCCAATTGTGTCTGTAGGGACGCCCGACCAAGCCGGAGCCAACGCAGGGATTCGAACCGCCGATTCCCCGTGTTGGTAGGTGATGGACTAGACCACTACGCCCACCCGGACGCCCCCAGGTTTCCCTTTAATTAGACTCCGTGTCTTGACTTTCATCAGGTGGCTGAATCTAAAATGGATCTATATTATCTGAGCTGTCTCCTGCTTCAGTTCCTGCTGTAAGAGTGGAGATGCTGTGTCACTATGTAGGATTTTTGATTCGGGGCGCATGCATCACCCCTGCCGCTGCAGGGAGTACACACACACACACACACACACACACACACACACACACACACACACACACACACACACACACACACACACACACACACACACACACACACACACACCCCGTGACACATTTATGCCAGTGTGAGTGGGAGACAGCGGTAAGGCTGAGGACAAACATGGCATGACACCGAGTCTCTCCCTCTTATTAACGGCTTCAGGTGTTTGCAATTAGCACCCGCCCCTCTCCCTCAACATACACACACACACACACACACACACACACACACACACACACACACACACACACACACACACACACACACAAAAGAGCACACTCACATTCATTAATCTCTCTGCTTCACACAAACACATGCACACATCTACACATTCATACACACGTGTCTATACTGCCTTAACTTATGAGAACCATGTGTGTAGTCTGTGTGTGCGTTGCATCGGGGGTGTGTATTGTCATTTCTGCAATTTGCATTAATAGTCTTTAACTGCTCTGCTACAGGCTAGGCAGCACAAAGTCTTCCCGCATTTGGGCACCGGCCCAAAACTGCATGCCAGCCAACCACACCTATTAGTAAAAAAGCCCCAGACAGGGTCACCCGGGTCCTCTTACCTCCTGCGGGGCTAAAGTGGTTTCCCATACAACTAAAGAGAGCCCTGGCGACTCTGCTGCTGCTGCTGCTGCTGCTGCAGCGGGTACACAAGCAGCGCCGTGATGCAGTCGTCATGTCGTCAAGGCTCTGCAGAAATACATGCTGTTCCTACATGTTCAGTTCAGCCACGCTAACATGAAGCGTATTCCCCTCCTCGTTGTTAAGGAAATCGATCAGTAAGTATATCAGAACACTGTGGCTCAGTAGTTTATTTTCCTCAGTTCAACAAAAATATAATATATATATATATAGTTGCATAAGCTTGATGATAAACACGGACTACAATTGTATGAGCCAGCAGACTATCCAACCATGTGGTGCTGGTGTGCACGGGAGCAAAAGGTCAGACCGCTTGCTCTCCGATTGGATCAACTTCCATCAGATAAGAACTCATTTAGGCACTTGGAGCAGGAACACAAACCCCAGACAGAGAGAGAGAGAGAGAGAGTGTGTTTTTGTTTTTTTGGTGTGTGTGGTTTTATCTGAGTGAGGGAGCATCTCTTTTTTATATAATATAACACAAACTCACAGTTTTATGTCTGCTTGCAATAATAATCCATGTTTTCACTGTATCTCTGAGGTGCCCTATATGGTGTGAAATGCTGCATAAACCTGTCTATAGGAGTCCATTTTGTAGTGCTATAGGAAAAACACTTCTAATATGGATCCCTAAGGAGATCTACCAGTGTTAACCTGCATGTCTGGGGATAAACCTCATGCCCCGGAGAGGGGAGGAGGGGGGGGGTTACAGGGGGGCTCCCCTTACTCAACCTCTTACTCGCAAACTCAAGGAAGGAGATGGGGAGACCCACACTGGAGCTAACACCAACCCCATTAGGGCTGCATTTGATTTTAGAGCCATAATAAAACAGACAGGAAACTAGCAGTTTATACCAGCTACCCATACCTATGCCGATTGCCACAGGAAGAATACATAAGCCATGTAACGTTCCAATAATTACCCCTTTAAAACAATAAGTGCCGGAAATTTGTTTCCATAAGCAGTGTACGTTTTGGATTTGTTTCACCGTAGCTGCAGAACAAAGGAGTAAAGTCTGCGCACTGAAATGCTCCCAAACACCAATTTATTGGGCAATGTTTTGAGTGTGCAGACCTTATGCCTTTGTTCTAGTTTTGCCCTCTTTGTCTTGCACCTTAGTAATATTTTCTGGATGTGTGCATACTTGGTGGCTCCGTTTCTTTTTGAGTTAAATTGCTTGAGCATAGCACAGCTCTTACGCGCGTGTTGCAAGTGTCACTTGTTTCATGTTTTTTAGCCTTTCTTCTGTGTGTGCATGTAACTATGTACTATGTGTGTGAGTGTGT
Source organism: Lampris incognitus (assembly GCF_029633865.1). NCBI lineage: Eukaryota > Metazoa > Chordata > Actinopteri > Lampriformes > Lampridae > Lampris > Lampris incognitus. The sequence goes on along the minus strand of NC_079211.1, from coordinate 24,126,771 downwards.
GTTTAGAGCATGTGTGTTTGCTTTGGCATCCGGCAGCAGCAGGGCATATGTTTCCGAAATGTGGCTCAGTGTCTTCCTTGCTGCATTGCTATATAGATCCATGATGCATGAAGTCAGCTATGAAGAATATCTCATGACAAAACTTTCAGGTGGCTTATTACATTCTGCTGTAGGGGCAGGATATTTAAAACCAGAAGGGGGGAGAATACAATATTCAAAATGTTAAGTACATTCTATACTATTGCCACACATCCAGTGGGAACTTGTGACAATAAATAGAGGACAGAATCCAAAACAACCCTCCCACTCTTTCTGTTCTCCGGCTATGGAACGTAGAATGTCAGCAGCGTTTTCCCCCACATAAATCTGCTCCTGTGAAGGGACCCAAGGCTGCAGATGCTGTCTCCCATGTGGAGAGCATCTTGTCCTTGGCCTAAGGATGATTTTGGAAGGTACAGGTGCGTTAATATTTGGTGTGGAAGAGAGGGGCACGTTGTCAGCTTGAGAGTGGGATATTTCGTTTGATTTAGAGACGAATGCGTTTGAACTGAAGTATAGAGAGGAGAAGTGGGGGGGGGGGGTCATATGGGATAGGTTCAAGAGGTGCGTCTGGTTGGATGGACTAAATTTTCCAGGTGTTTGGCCCTGCATGTGCACGTGTGCATGTAGGACCTCTTGACCTGCACACACACACGCACACACACACACACACACACACACACACACACACACACACACACACACACACACACACATGCATATACCACCTTCTGCTTTTCCCGTTATGTCTCTCATCAGCCTTCTAATTAATGTTAGCTTTAAAACCACACTATTTAACACCGGGGGCACCTTGAACATGAAAAATAAACAGCTGGACGCAGGCAAGCTGCACCGCAGCCCATGAAGGGCCGTGAAACAGAGAGAGGCTTTGGTGCGAGGATGAGCCGAGCCCCTCCACTACACATGCCGAGGTGTGCCGAAATAGGCGATATTAAGTGGCTGCAAAGTAGCGTAGGAGCGTGACAGGAGACCCTTATCCTTTGATGTTGTATTAACAAGATGTCTAACTTTGTCTTGTTAGTGGTTGGATCTGGCTGATGTAATTGTAAGGGAGACGCGAGGGGGAGAGAGTGGATGGAGGTGAAAATGGGGCTGTTGCTGTGATTAAGGCATTTTGCATCCATGTGTTCATGTTTAAGCAGCAGATTGTATAGGTCGTCACCTATTCATATGGTTGGCAGTAAAAAGACAAAGTTCCGGAGGGGCCAAACATGTGAGCAACAGCCACACAATGGCTTGTTTACGTTTGACATCATTATGTTTTTTTTTCCCCAAGCGTCTCAAAGAGGAGAGCGAGTATATGAGGTGCAGTAAAGAAAAGGAGGCTAACACAGACGTCTCTCACATTTTAAGGCTGTAAAGGGAGGGCACAATAATAATAAAACTTGGATTATTCTTCCATCAGAAACATATGGGCCAAATGGCTGTGCTAGGACACTGTCTACTACTTTATCCTGTTACCACAGGTGGACAGATGTGCAAACGTTTTAAATTAAGTAGAACATGGAGCACTGTTAAAATAAGGAATCGGGATCAGGAACATTTATTTGTCATTTCATTTCATTTCATGCACTTGAGTACATGAAATGAAACAAGATATCGTTTCCCCCAGTCCACAGCAGTGCAACACGAAGACAAGAACACATATATCCAAACTACAAAAACACATATATCATCAATCAATCAAGTTGCAATTTTATATAGCGCAACATATCCAAAAATAAAAAATTAGTCACTGTCCAAGAGCCAGTCTGCATGGGCTAGCAGTTAGCTTAGCCTGCCCTGCTTCCTGTCCTAAATAATCCTAAAGTCAGAAATCAAAAAGTCCTAAAATAATGTACACAGTACATTTCTGACAGCATTAAAGCTGAAATCCGGGACTTTCTCCATTAATACATGGTTATCCTATCCACTTGAGCCATGGAACCTGGTTACATCACTGGCTTCTTCAACATAGATGGAGACTCTCTCCATAGACCACTGTTACGAGTGTTGACCGGGTAGGACAAACACCAGTGCAGCAGCATCAAACATGTTTCTACGGAAACAGGAAGAAAAAAAAACATTAAAAAAGTGATGAAGATGTGGCGATTCTTCTGTTGGACAGGCAATCTACCAATTCTACTACCAATATTGCAGGAGAACAGTCTTCCCACATAGTTTGATGTGGTTTGTGATACAATAGGTTGCCTGCGTGTTCGCTTTGGTCCGAGGATGCCATTTTTACGGGGGGGGGGGGGGGTACTCTTTACTGCCGAGCTGACGGCACACAAACGACAATGACTGACTGCTGCACCTTGTTTGTAGTTCTCACTGCCATTATGACAGATTGGGTCTTAATTTGCTGTTATTTTGGATTTTCAAGAGGACCATATGGTAGGCATTGAAGAGAAAGTATGCACTTTATAAACCAAATTTGAAACTTTAAGTATCACACAGTCGTTCTTAGCTGTCGTAAAATTGGGACAGATTATTCTGCTAAAGCTTCAAAATCTCCGTCTGTCTGAAGCATCAAGTTAATAGAGTTGAAAGACGCACAGTAACCTTATCAACTGATCCATTTTGGACTCAGAAACTTAAAAAAAAATTATTTAGAAAGCAGCAATTTATCTTAATGAACACATACTGAATTTCAATATGCAATGAAATAAATGGACTTAACATGCTGAATAAATCTGTTTGATCACTCTTACTACAATAGCTTCCTATGCGCTGGCATAGTTCCATGGCGAGCGAGTAGGAGACAGAGCAGACAAAGGAGACCGTTGTGGAAGCTATTACGATGTTTTAGCTAACTATAGCAGGCGACGAAGGGAATGGCCCTTTTAATTGGGGAATGGAAAAACCTTTAACACTTTCTGTGGCCTCGGATTGGATGGCAGGGTGGTGGGATTAAACACTCTCACTGCCTGCTCGTTTTGCTAAATTCACATGGCTGTGAAGCTCAGGGGCCCAAATGAACAAAGATAACACTCTGTTCAACTGTATGAGAAATGTTGTTTAAGACAAGACAAGTCAGGTCAAGTCAAGACAAGACAAATTAAATTAAGTTAAGATTGAAGTTAAGACAAGACAATTTAAGTTAAGACAAGACAAGACAACTTAAATTAAGATTTAAATCAAGACAAGACAACTTAATTTAAGATTGAAGTTAAGACAAGATAAGACAATTTAAGTTACGACAAGACAATTTAACAATTTAATTTAAGACAAGACAATTTAAGTTAAGTTAAATTAAGATTGAAGTTATGACAAGACAATTTAAGATTTAAGTCAAGACCATGCAAGTCAAGTCAAGTCTAAGATAAAATAAAATAAGTTAAGATAAGTTAAGATGTAGTTTTATTAATCCCTGTGGGGAGATTCATCCTTTGCACTTAACCCATCTCAACACACATTGGGAGCAGTGGGCCGCCGTGTAGCATGTAGCTAGGAGCAGTGGAAACTAACTGCAGTTCTTCTTGCCATGCCTCAGTCAGGGGCACAGACAGGAGTATAATTCCTAACATGCACGTCTTTGAGGGAATGAGATTAAAAAAAAAAGTGTTCTCCGCGGTGGTGCAGCGGTCTAAGCATCGGCTTTGAGTTGATGTAGTTGCCCACCGGGGACTGGGACTCGCGCCTCGGTCTCACCAGATTCGACTTTGGCCGGAGTCAACGAAGCAGCAACACTGGCAAATGCTGCTTCGGGAGGGGGTATGAGTCGGCTTGTGTTGGTCACATGATATCTCTGTGTGTGCTGGGAAAACAGGCGGTGGCTTGGTTCGCCTTGTCACGGAGGTGGCAGGGCAGTTCCTTCGACACTGCCGGTCGGAGAGATGCAGCTGGCGAACGCATACAGTACGAGGGTGAGTGTTTGATCTAGAATAGGGATTAATTGGCCACTAAATTGGGAGAAAAAAAAGGGGGGGAATCAGAAATAAATTTAGGGGGGGGAAAAAGTGTTCACCTCCTTATGAACTTGAATACTCAAGCAAACTGGCATAGTATAGCCATCACTATACTTTTCTGCAGTTCCATCTTCGGTTACTGTGTCCGGTGCAAATCTTGGTCCACAGCATTAGGTACTCCGTATCAGTCATCAAGACAGCGTTTGCCACCTAGTTAATCCATCAGGAATGTAGCAGGGCTGTGGGACAGGACTCACACCAGCACACCTGCACTTATTGCACAGATAGCATCTCTGGATGTGAACCCAGACAAATAAGGAGACAGTTGGATCAGCGGCTTATTTTACAGTCTGACTATTTGTCCTCGGGAATCTGGTGGTGTTGCGGGTTTGAGGGAGCGCATCGGTGACCCAGACGGTTGCAGAGTGCTGAGCATGCCCCTGGTTAGTGTAAAAGCCCCTCGACAGGCTCGTCACTCTCCCAGCACCTCTTTAATGAGAGTTGGGCTCGTAAAAACGAGGCCTGAACCCTTTGAACAGGCTCTCAGCATCACTGGTCCATGTTATTCTGTCATAATAGTGAGACAAGGGCACACCGGAGTTGAGAGCAGGACAGCTCTCAACAACTTAACACCACCTCTCAAAGGAGGGGTGTATACGGCTGTTTTCTTTCTCTGTGTGACCCCTGTGTCGATCTCTCTCTGTATCTCTCTCGTCAGTCTCTCCCTTTTCTTCCCCCCACCCCCTACCCCGATTGTTCTGTTCCTTCCATTCCTGTCTCCTTTTGTGATTACAAGACTGTATTTTTGAACCATGTTCTGGGTGAGCCTGGGACTCCTGTACCACCACGGTCGGTCAGTCTGCGAGCCTTATGTATACATTAGCCCAGGGTTCGGCTAGGAGTGAGGGGAGAGGACATAGATGGCTATCTCTCATACTGTAAACAGACCAGAAACGGAGAATGAGAGGAACGCTTGACGGTTCAAGTTGGTCCGCCCTCAGGTGCATCTGATCCACGAGTTAATTTTCTGACTTGTTCTAATCACTACCGACAAGAGGGACAGTCAACTACTGACTGCTCCACTTTTCTGAGGGAGAAAATTTACTAGAGGGCCCCATAATTTACAGCCGCTCTGGTCTGTCAACCGTTTTGGTATGGAATTTGAGATTTGTGACCCCTTAATGATATATTTGCCTTTTCCCCGCCAAAAGAACCAGGAATCGTCAGGCTCCTTGGTCAACTCTCAGGCAACCAAGGCTGGGCTTAAGCAAAACAGAGAGGTGGTAAACTCAGACCGCGGCTGCGAGTTTAAAGCCTCAAACAGCAAGGGCGACCCAAATCAGACACGCAGTTATTCACTTTGTGCATTTACAGCCCTGTGAAAGGCATCGAGGATTTAACGTTCAACCACAATCGCTGCAGTTATGCTATCAGTGTCACTGCTCTTGATGGGTTAATTCCCCGTCTGAGGTTTTTCTGACACTATTTTAGGATATTACACACAGCCTTCTTCCACCACTATGAAATCTGAACATAATTACTGTTAGCCCCCACTGCCCCCCCACACACACACACTTACTATAATTCTAATCTGACCAGTCGAGGTAGAGATGAAGGGGGTCATGTATGTGTGTTCAGGTGTGCATGCTTACATGTATTTCTAAACCAATATGTGCCTCTGTGTGTGTGTGTGTGTGTGTGTGTGTGTGTGTATCTGTGTGCGTGCGTGCGTGCGTGTGTGTGTCCGTCCGTCAACAGACTGACTGGCCCATTGGTGGTGTGTCAATGCGATAATGGGTGTTAAGTGAGTGTTAAGTGAATGTGTTAATGAGAGAGAGCGCGGCAGTAGACCGTGCACCATGACTAGTCGCCGTTAAATGGAAGCACTCGGTCTCTGTCAGGAATTTCGCTGCTGCCACTTTTCAATATCTGCTTGGTCCAGATGGAGGCACTGATGGGTGGAGGTGGGGGATGGAGGAGGCGGACTGAGGGAGGAGAGGGAGGGAGTTGAAACAGAGGAACTTGGTATAGTGAAATGTAGTGCACATGTTGAAACATTTTTTATCAATGTCCATCTGTTTTATACATATTGAACAAACCGGTGTGTGTCTGCATGTGTGTGTAGGTGTGTGCTTGTGTGGCTGCTGCATTCTCTAGGAGTGTGTGGGTGCGAGCTTTTAGCAGTATGTGAGTTCTCATGTTAGCGTGTGTTCCCTTACATTTCTGCATACCATCCAACAGCCCCATCTCCATTGCCAGTCTCCGTAGGGAATTTTTATCTGCATATTTGCTATCCCGCTTCAGGTCTTAATAAAAATGAGTCCTGAGTATATTTTTTGGGGTCAGGAGAGTATATCACAGATGTCCACTCAGCTCGGATTACAGATAGACTATCTGGGCTGAACATGTGGACAAACTATCAGGTCAATCATCTCTTATTTCTTATTTTCTTTCTGTTTTACGCTCTCTCTCTCTCTCTCTCTCTCTCTCTCTCTCTCTCTCTCTCTCTCTCTCTCTCTCTCTCTCTCTCTCTCTCTCTCTCTCTCTCTCTCTCTCTCTCTCTCTCTCTCTCTCTCTTCTTCACTCTCCTCTTGCCGTCCAGTTACACTCCCAGTTGACTCGGTCAGCTCTTTGGGAAGGTGTTTTGCAGTTTAGGTGTTTGAACCTAAAGGTGTGGGTTTGAATTTAAGGTTGGGATTTTGAACCTGAGGGTGTGGCGGCGTTAGACATGTTTGCAGGTGTTAATGAATTTGTGACTTAGTGTGCCGTGTACCACAGGGCAGCGCATTGGCTTGTTAAAGTATCGTGGGTATCATGGTTCAGAGACTGCGGCTTAGCCACACACAGTGAGAGCTGCAGTAGCTTAACAAGGCAAATACAAAAACTAATGTTTACATAAATACACACACACACACACACACACACACACACACAAACACACATGTGCGCTGGATGCTGCTCTGCACTGTGCCTGTGGTCCTGAGACCTATGCCCACTGCCCACCGTGGTTGCCGTTGTCTTATTTATCCCTGATGATTACCATTAATAACCCTTAAAACTAGGCACCAAGGTATACTTTGGAATCCAAGAAGGCTCTTTAATGTACTTGTTTATGTATTTGGAATCTTTTTTAACCATCATGTGGTTCTGATTGTGGGATTGGACTTGAGAAGAACAAGTGGTATGCAGGAAATAGGGACTTTCTGAGCAACCGAATTGGACAATGTGATTTTAATCAATGAAAAGGCAGGAGTAAACTTGCAAGTGAAGTAATCCTTTTGGGACATCATATTACAAAATACATTTCATGTCTTTTGAATGTATCTGTCATTTTATTTCATACATCATACTATGTTTTCATTCGGTAACCACATACTGTAGCTGTTGTACTGTCTTCATAAGCAGAACTGCTTTTTCTTTCCTGGGGCCCATATGATTCCTTTTATATCCTAAACAATGAGCTTGGATGTTCAGCAGCACGGTGGCCCAGTGGTTAGCACTGTTGCCTCACAGCAAGGAGGTCCTGGGCTCGAACCCCAGGCCCTTTCTGTATGGAGTTTACATGTTCTCCCCATGACTGCATGGGTTTCCTCCCACCATCAAAAAGACATGCGTGTTAGGGTTAATACTCCTGTCTGTGCCCCTGAGCAAGCCAGTAGAAAAGAAGAACCGGTTTTGGTCCCCGGGCGCTTCCCACTGCACCTAGCCACCCAGCTAGGATGGGTTAAATGCAGAGGATGAATTTCGTTGTACACTTGCTTACAATGACAAATAAAATGTCTTTCTTACTCTTTCTTTAGAGCAAGAATTAAATTAAAGAGCATTGGACACTAGACAGGGACGTGTGCTGCCCAAACAGGTTTTCAAAAGGGGAAATGAGTTGTTTATAACACACAACAGACCAATAAGGGGACCTGACCCAAATCAAGTTGCTTGCCATAAAACTTGTTGCTGAGAATCACAGCCAAACCACCAGTGCTAAGTACCTCGCTAATATAGCTTTAATTAGGGAAACTGTCTTAGATTAGAGAATTGTTATACATCAGGCCCGGAAAGCCACACTTTTCCGCCAACAGCATGCCAACAGGCAGAAGAAAAAATATGACTCATTTAATACGTAAGAATAATGAAGAATTTGTTTGTCAGAGGCTTACAGATGGGTGGTCTGATTTGTGACAGCTGGGTCCACCTCCTGTAGGATGGGGTTTCTGCTGGAGCGTTACGAGGAACATATGGATTTGGAGTTTGGTTTATTGCTGATTATTAAATGCTGCAATGTCTTCCAAGGCACGTTCGTGCAAAAGCCTGTTATGCAAAGTCATGAATGTGCACTATTCTTATAAGACGAAAAACGGAAACTGAGATATATGTCAAAGTGCAATTATGTTTTTGCTTTTTACGATGATTGTTGTAGCTGTTATAGCGATCGCAGACACCGTGCTTCTGTGAAAACCATCACAAGTTGAAATTGATCTAAACGCTAACTACTGACTGCTGATTGACTGCCGCGATCCCTGTAGGGTTCAAGAGCGACTTCGCATTTACGATATGTAGTCCTCTGCTGCTGCTTTGTCTATTATCAGATATTTGTGAAGTGGCGGTGATTAGTGAGTACTGCTCTGTCGACACACACACGACTCGGCAGGCATATTTTCTCACCTGCACTCGGGGCGCAGGAATGTGAAACACTCACCCCCGTGACTTGTGCTTTGCTTTTTAACACTTTGGACACACCACATATTCTGGTTTATTGTTGTCTCTCGGTTTTTTTCCCCTCGCTTAAGCCCAATGTATGCTCCAAATGTCTGCTAGCCGACATAAGAAAATGTGTCGCGTACACGACAGCCCTGGGAGACACAAAAAGTGTCTCTCATGACATCAAAATTGTCGAGAGAGATCTGTCTGCTAGCCGACATTTGGAGTATAAATTGGGCCTCACTCTTGCCATTTTTAATGCTTGCTGTAACAGTCCCGTTCGTACCTATGGGAAATATGAAGGCCTCACATTGGTTCACACGTAGATTTCTGCAGGAAACCAGTGCGAATGGGGAAACCAACCCGAGTATGGCGAGACTATGTTTAAGCTTCAATCCTGAAGACTTGCATGCAAACAAACACCCTTTTTCGATACTTTCTGCACTCATTCTGATGGTCACTGTCGGGCAGGATTTTCCCAAGACAAAATGATAGCGTGTAGCATTTTATATCTTCAACATGGCAGCCAAGTGCTTAAGCATGAGGCATGTAGTGGTAAGTTTAAAGAGGAAGCAAAGTTGTTGTGGCTAGCAATAAGGTATAACAGAACAATCTCGTAAAAGTCTTTCCAGCTACAAAATCAACAACAGCTAAAACTCCGCTGTTTTTTTTTTTTTTTGCAGTTGGGGAAAGCGCTTATGCAAACAGCACTTGCAACTCTGCTTCATCTCAAACGGTTCTCTGGGATTTGGAGTGGTCAAACACCAACGCAATCATCAGTAATCCCATAGGTATCTTGTAAATTAAACAAAAATGACAATCCACAGGACTGCAGTTTTAAACTCTGCACAGAAGTGCTGGGATCATCGCTCGCTGTGAGGCCGCGGTGCTAATCTCCAAACCACTGTGCCGCGCTTTTAAATTCATACACACATTTTGTGTAAATTGTGCTTTGGCACTACTGCAAACAATGGAAAAGAAAGGCGGATTGATCATTAGTAGTGAGAAAGGAAAAAAAACTTGACAATTAAAGACCGTTAAGGAAGACTTAACTCATTACGAGAGCAGTTGGAGCACTCAACATGAACAGCGTAGAATCTCTCACTACACTTTGTTTCATCTCCTTAAGTGTTTTATGGTCAACTTCCTCTCTAAGTGACTCACACAGATTCCCTCATGTTTTGCAGACTGTCTCTCAGAGCAGCGACCTGACCTCTCTGACAGCCCAAGCCTCTGCACCTGGTATACTTGGATGGGACGTGATTGGGAATGTGTTAATACTTAATTTTAGCAAGCAGATGTTTAACGAGCAAGTCTTTTTATCAGCGCAGTGTCATAGAGGATCTAGTTTTACAGGCATCCAATCAAATCAGATGATGCCAATATCCAATCAGACAGATGTGACGATAAGTCGGTATAGACTTTGACTGTGGCTTAGATCCAGCACCTAGTCAGACTTCGGCTTGACGTCTATCTTCACTTGTTGCCCAAAGCCGCCTAATTCTCAACTACCCTGAGTAGGACTAGTTTGCAAAGTCCTCTGGATTGCTCCATGATGTTGGTAGGAAACCACAAAGTAGGAGCCATGTTTTCCTCTTGTCATTCAGCTGTCAGCAGATGCCATTGATAGTTACCATTGAAACCCAGCTCTGAGTTCTTGATAGCCTGGCGGGATGGTGGCTAACTTTTTAGGCTTGAAATTAGTCGGTCTTCATTTTTGTGCAAATGTCTAACTCACATCAGACTTGTCTTAGAACACAATTAAGACTGGTCTGACTCTGTACACGGGTCTAACATACTACCTCTGTGCAACCAGCTCCATATGTCTATGACAGAACTGACCACTGCTCAGCCAATCAGATCCAAAGGAAGGTCGCCTGATTTTATTTGGCCTAATTACAAATAACCTCTCTTTACTCCTCTGCTGTCTCCTTCCTCTCTCTCTGCTTTTTCATTCTATCTATCTTTCTCTCTGCTTCCTCCTCTCTCGGAAAGACAGACAACAGCAAATGGAGCATAAGTCCCCAGATGCTTATCTTTCCTGTCCAGCCTTTTCTGGATATGTTTCTGTGTGTAACTCTGTGTGTGTTTGCCTGTCTGTCTGTCTGTCGTTGCCCATAAGTGTGTGTGTGCAAGCATGCATGTGTGTGTGTGCATGCATGCGTGTGTGTGTGTGTGTGTGTGTGAGAGAGCGAGAGAGAGAGAGAGCATGCACGTGCGTTAGTGTGCATTTATGTGCTTGTATGTCTTGCCTTATGAGAGCAGAGCAGCTTCTTGGCTGATTGGGACTTCAGGCATTGATAAGAGCAGAGGATTGGAAGGAGCCACTGCAGGGGTGTGTGGGGTGGTGTTGGGGGTGAGCGGGTTGAGGAGGGGAGCATTTTGTGTACCCCAAGCAAACAGGCCAGATAAGATCAGAGTGGAGGGAACGCAGCTGGAAACCTTCCTCAGTTGACCCCCTTTCTCCTACTCTCTCACATTCCTCTACACCCCACTCGCTCCCTTCTTTCTCTCTGTCCCCTCTGTCCCCTCTCGCCCCCCCCATGCCCCTCCCCGACACCTCTCTCCCACTTTGAACCATCTGTGTGCTCCTCCATCTATCCTCCTCTGTTCCACTGTTCTTCGGTCAGAGCTACCATTTGTTTCTGTTCTGTTAAACAGTATCCTCGTGTTTGGAATTCCCCTCATCCACGTTTTTCCTTCTGTGTGTGAGCCACCTCCACGCCGCCCTGCAGCCCCCCTCCATCCTTTGCGAGCGGGACCCTAGTAAAAGTGGGGTCAGCCCCTTCGCATGTAGTGCTGTGTCTTTCCCCTGTTCCTACCATGCTCTTTGACCATATTCATCAATACTAGCCTCTCTAAACTGTCCAATTGCCTTTCATGTTTCCCCCGTGGGCCATGTTCTAGACATGACAGTAGATCTAGCGTTTCAAAGCAAGACCTCCCCGTTGGCGTCCTGTTGCACATTCTGTGCGGGTTGCGTGTGCATTTAATAGGATCAAGACAAAGCAAAAACACTGCTAAGCGGCTGCGCTTGTTAGCTTGCGTGGGCTAATTGAATATGACCTAGTTAAGCCATTACAGGTAATAGCGTTCGTTTAGACTGGTGGGCACGGGGGGGGGGGTAAAGGTCTTTGTTCTTTTTGCAGAAATTCCTGCTCTGCATTAAGATGATTAACGGAGGGCGTGAGGAAGAGCGAATTGAAGCGAGGGAGAGATATATGTGAAACCGTATCCGTCTGTGATGTCTTGGAATGATTGTCATGTATATTTAGCTCAGTGGGCATAGTGACACAAAGACAGCTGCTGTTGCCAGTTTAGTCCTATTTTGGCCTCGCGTTGGTCCCCCCCCCCCCCCGGTCACTTCGACGAGACGCGTATCTCTAAATAGTCTGAACCACCGACGGGCTGTTGCTGTTCAGAAAGATTACGCTCCCTAAAACCCGGCTCCACCTTCTGTTCAGATATTAAAAAAAAAAAACCAAAAAAAAAACAAGGGTGTGGGAATCTGTGAGCGCACATTCAACTCAACTGGATCCGAGGTTCACATTAAGATGTTTACAGCAGGTCACATAGCAGTGCTGGTGTTGTTCCTTCAGTTTAGCTTTTATCCCTCTAATAATCCCCAGCCCATAACTGCCCAACCTCTTGACCTGTTAGCCAGAGCAAAAGCCCGTAATCTCTACTCCAGTCGCTCTTCCCAACTTAAACAAGCTCCGTTTAGTGGGTTCGGACCAGGATGCCAGATGCCAGTGGGAACCCCCACCCCTTTTCCCAGCAAAACTGGTCCATCCAACCCCATCGAAGACATCACTTTTACCCCTGGGGACCAGCGCTCCATGAGCGGTCTGACGCTTTACTCACTCCTGAGGTGGTGTGGGTGGAGGGGCGGTAAATGGTGACCATATATTCTTATATTCTTGTAGTCTCTGCACCACTGCACTTTATCGCCTCTTATTTCACCTGTATATAATCAATCCTTGTGTATATATCTGACGATTGTTGTGTTGTAGTGTTGTTATTCTATGTTAGGTACACTGAGAGAAGCCACGAAACCGGAGTCAAATTCCATGTGTGTGGAAACTAACACGGCCAATAAACTTGATTCTGATTCTGATCCAGAAGAGGGAGGTGAGAGGAGGGATGATTGATTAGGGGAAGGGGTGTATTCTGATCTGCCCAGCTGCAGGAATGGATAAAATATTCAGTTATTGTCTTTCTTCAGGGATGGCTGGGGTTGTGAGATATACTGCTGGTAATGTTTAATGGTGTGTGTGTGTGTGTGTGTGTGTGTGTGTGTGTGTGTGTGTGTGTGTGTGTGTGTGTGTGTGTGTGTGTGTGTGCAAAACCAATCTGAGTTTTAAAAAAGATGAGGACATTTTGGCTGGCTCTCACTTCTTCAAGGGCCTGTTTATGGTTAGGACTTGTTAGGGCTTGGCTTTAGTGTTGAGGTTAGCGTTAGGATTAGGTTAAGGTAAGGGTTAGGGGTTAGGTATGCAGCTGTGATGGTTAAGGTTGGGGTGAAGGGATAACGAATAACTGTAGTCTCAGTGTGTGTGTGTGTGTGTGTGTGTGGAGGGGAGTCATGCATACAGATAAAGTGGATTCTCCTAAGGAAGTAGGCCTCATGTTTGGGAGATCAGAACAGGCCTCATGTCTGAGGCCAGGGGGTCCAAGAGCAATGGGGGTCATACAGCCTTCCCAAAAAAAAAAAAAAGACAGGATGACCTGGTCAGTGCTAATTGACCAGAGACTGTTAAGTCTATCTGTCTGTGGGTCTGTGTACAATCGTCAGCCCTGTCAAGGCATAAGCCACTCAATCAGTCTCTCTCTCTCTTGCTCTCTCGCTCTCTCTCTCTCTCTTGCTCTCTCTCTATCAATTCAATTTATCAATTCAAAGCGCTTTATTGGCATGAAAGTTTTAAAACAATGTTGCCAAAGCATCAAAATACAGTTTAAACAGCACACAATAACACTAATAATGAACATTAACACAACATTGTAACGATCAATAAAGAAACAATAAAACAACAATAACAATAAAGAAACAGAAGTAAATCAAAAGGTGGAGCATGGGTTGTGAGGCGACTACAGCGGTCATGTGTTGTGCTGCTTGTCTCTTAGGCTGTGACATAACCTGACATATCATGCTGCATCTATAGCGCTGACACTGTTTTCCCCAAGTACATGTTGCATTTTAGTCTTGTCAGAGAATGTATCGAAGTAAAGAACTTTGTTCTTAAGTCTTCACATGTGCTACATTGTAGCAGGAAGTGTTGCTCTGTCTCCACCTGTCTCTCTGGCAGAGCTGACACAGCCTGTCTTCTCTGGGCAGTCAGGTCTGCCTGTGTCAGCCAGTCTCGATGGCCAAGCTGTGATCACTGAGTCTGTACATAGTCAACGTCTTTCTCAGTTTCTGACCGGTCACGCTGGTCAGATAGTCTGCCATCATGTACTATCTGTTCAGAGCCAAATAACATTGAACATTGAAGTTTGCTTTGAGGTTTTGTGATAGATGTCCAACGGTTAATGTAATTTTCTTTTTCTTTAACGATAATTTGGTTGGGCCAGGTTGTGTGAGAGCTGTCCCGATGCCTTGTGCTGTTGGCTGAGCTGAGCCTCAGCATCAGCTGGCTCAGGGGACTCCTCTCTTTCTTTTCCTCTTGGTGATGGAGAGCTTTGTGATGGTAGGAGTTGGGGTCACTTGCTTTTAGGTGTTGGTAACTTTGATTGCTCTTGTTTGCATCGTTATTAACAGGGAAAATTGGCCAAGTTCTGCTCGGCATCCATTGTTGGGCGTGTTCCTGTGTACTCTGAGAATGCTCTTGCAAATCTCAGTGTGCAGGGTTTCAATTGGGTGTTTGCCCCGTTTTTCAAAGTCTTGATTTACAAGAGGACCCCACACTTCACTACCATATAGTAAAATTGGTTCAATTATAGATTTGAATATTTTGAGCCATATTCTTTCAATTATAGATTTGAATATTTTGAGCCATATTCTAACAGGTATTTCTATGTTTGAAGACTTTTTTGTAGAATAGAAAGCCCTTCTTCCCTTGTCTCTGAAATCGTTAATGGCGAGCTTGAAATTTCCTGTAGAGGTAATTATTAGTCCCAAATATGTGTAGCTGTGTGTGTGTGTGTGTGTGTGTGTGTGTGTGTGTGTGTGTGTGTGTGTGTGTGTGTGTGTGTGTGTGTGTGTGTGTGTGTGTGTGTGTGTGTGTGTGTGTGTGTGTGTGTTCTGTGTCAGTGGAGCCTAGTAAGAACCTGTTTGGGTTTCCCCAACACCTGGGTCGTTTCTGGAAGACCATAATTCTAGTTGGGGGTTTTTCTCAGATTAACTGTCAGAGCCCAGGTCTGACAGACATTTTGCAGATGATCCAGTTGCTGTTGTAATGCCTCCTTAGATGGAGCTAAAAATATTAGATCATCTGCAAAAAGTAGATGTCTCTCTCTCTCTCTCTCCTCTCTCTCTCTCTCTCTCTCTCTCTCTCCCCCCCCCTCCCTCTCACACACACACACCACACAAATGGTATGAACACACCCCAGGTCCCACAGACCAGCGGCTGACCTCAGGCACCGATGGCAGAATAGGCTGCAGTTGATGTTGAAGTTGGAGACGAAGCTGAATCTAGTTAACCTTGGAGTCCAACTGTGTTTGGATCCATGCAGCCCAGGACAAATAGAGATCTGGAGACCCTGAGGAGGACACATAACCTGGTTACAGAGAATAAACAAATACGGCTCAATGCTGGGTCCAGTATAAACAGGTTTATGAATGCGTACACACAGGCAGACAAAGATTGCGTGCCAACACATACATACATACATTTTTATGGGTGTACACGCATACATAAGCGCATCTGCAGATTTAAACACACACACACATGCATACACGCGCGCACACGCACGCACACATGCACACACACACACACACACACACACACACACACACACACACACATTGACACACACTGAGCTGAGTGTGGAATGAACAAAGGACACCAACCAACCAAAAGAGGTGCAGAAAGGAATAGGAAACAGAACGGAGTCTAGCCTGATCCCATCTTTTTCCTCTTCTCCCTTGAGGGCCACAGAATGAGACTATTGTTGTCTGTCCTCTCTCTCCTCATTCCAGCCATCCATTTGGCCCCCTGCTCTGCTCTTTTCATCCTACAAACTGTACTCTTCACAATATAGTTTAAACACCCTACACGATCGTTATTGTGTGTGTGTGTGTGTGTCGTGTGTGTGTGTGTGTGTGTGTGTGTGTGTGTGTGTGCGCGCGCTTGCCGTGGGGGGAGTTAAAGTTCCTCTATAAGAGAATCTCTTTCCTGCTGGTTGTGATTGTAATTGTGGTATTGGTTTCCCCAGTTTTGTGTACTGCGGTGTCACATCTATGCCGTGTGGTATGGTATTGTGGTAACATTTGGGTGAAGTAGACAGACTAAACTGGTCTTTAGTGTGAATGAAACACTGAATAAAAGTAATATTTCATGCGTGCTGCTTTCATGCACACATAGATCCACAGTGGCAGATACAGTGCACGCATGCGCGCATACACACACACACACACACACACACACACACACACACACACAGACTGACTGAGACTGATCCCGTGTGATTCAGATGCTGTATACTTGTGGTACCCATGTGTGCAGGACTGCTCATATCGATGGGTGTTCTCCCTGATCCAAACGTTGAGTACTGGGCAGTAATGTATGTGAGGGCTGGGCAATAATTCAGTTTTATCGTTTATCGTTTTTCAGTAGTGTTCAATCAAAATGAGATTCAGAGGTTGCCATATTGTGACACACAATTTTATTGTCTAAACTGACGATAAAGAGAATTTATTGCTCAGAATTTGAAATATTTGAGGGAGTATAATTTGAAAACTAGTCTGGGTTTGATATTTTCCTTATGTTACCATGGATTCTTAAGTATGGTGTTTTTGTACATGTTGGCAGGTATCGTCGTGTATATGGATATTGATGTGTGATTTTTTTTTCCGCTTCCGGTGTGGGAAAATGGCAGCGTGAATTCACATTTGCAGCAGCCTCGCCCAATACCATCCATGCAGTGTCTTTGTTTGATGGCTGAGAGAGCTGGTGCTGGATCGGCAGGGAGAGCTTGGTCTGCTGCGTCCTGTGGGCCCAGGGACCATGGCCCTGCCTGGAGCTGCGACTGAGGAAGTTACACCAAGGGCAGTCTGACAGGACGTGGAAGCGGGGCAGGCTAAGCTAAC
Source organism: Lampris incognitus (assembly GCF_029633865.1). Taxonomy (NCBI): domain Eukaryota; kingdom Metazoa; phylum Chordata; class Actinopteri; order Lampriformes; family Lampridae; genus Lampris; species Lampris incognitus. The sequence continues at coordinate 24,109,878 of NC_079211.1, read as the reverse complement.
TGCTAGCCCATGCAGACCGGCAGTTCCGATAACACCGAGGGCGGTCTTGCGGCAGCCTCGCCTAGCATTGACTGTGTTTTTAGTGTCGTCTTGTGGAGTGTGGGGGGGGGGGTGTCGAAGGTGTCTGGCTGGGAGAGCTAATGTTGGATTGGCTGGAGGAGCTTGGTCTGCTGCACCCTGCCATGTCCGGTGGGCCCAGGGACCACGGCCCCTGCCTGGAACTGCGCCCAAGGAGGAAACACCGAGGGCGGTCTGACAGGATGTGGAAGTGGGGCAGGCTACGCTAACTGCTAGCCCATGCAGACCGGCAGTTCCGACAGTCATCCTGGCTGGCGTTTGTTTTCTTGGATGGCGATTTTTTTGTTTAGTTTGGAAAAATGTGTTAGTTTGGATATACGTGTTCTTGTAGTTCTTGTAGTTTTTGGATATGTGTTTTTGTCTTTGTGTTGCACTGCTGTGGGCTGGGGGAAGCGATATTTCATTTTATTTCATGCACACAAGTACATGAAATGAAATAACAAATAAAGTGTTCCTGATATCACCAGGCACTAACGTGCACTTTCACCAATGGTTTCTTGAATTTGGTGGTCCTCAGGTGTGAGAGTATTTTCTGCGTTATCTCTCAGTATCTTCGTCAGTCAGGGTTATGCTGAGCAATGCCGAGTCAAAACGAACCCCCCCCCCCACAAAAAAAAGTAAGTTTCAAGCGCCCCTGCCCCTATGTTGCCGTTGACAGCAGCACCTCGGTGGTCATTTCATTAAAGCTGGGGGCTATTTTCTGCTGTGATCGAGTCAAGATGTGCATGATCAGCGGATGACATGATGAGACGGCCAGCACAGTGTTTCTCTCCACACCTGCAGGTCAGTCCAAAAGGGCTGTAACTCTCATCGCTTGGCCCTGTTCTGTTTTTGTCAACCTTTTCCTCTGTTGTGGTTCTCCTTCTCTCTGTTCACTCCCCTGTCTCATGCTCCTCGTCTTTCCTCCTGTTCCATCACTCTGTCTGCATGTTTGGCTCCTTCTCAGATTCCCGTTCTGCTCTGTCCTCTTCTTCTCTCCTTTTTTTGTAGTTCTTCTTTCTCTCTCTGTCTCTCTCTGTCTCTCTGTCTTTCTCTCTTTCTCTGTCGTTCAGTGCTGGTAGGCTGTGAATACAGATGTTAAGGCCATCACACTGCCCCTGTGTCAGAGATAAAGGGGAGGTGAATGGGGTTAGTTGAAAACCTCAGCCCACTGTAGAACATGATCCTTCGTGCACTGTGAGCCACCAGATGACCTAGATGATCTCCACCTCCATCTCTCTTTCTGTCCTCGTTCTTTATTGTACCATTTCTCTCCAGTCCTCAACCACTTCGTCAACTCCTTATGTCTCTGACTCATTCCATTCACCCCTCTCCAACCTTTTCTTGTGTTCAACCAAACAGTCCATGGCAAATCTTTAATTTGTGTCAGCATGCTTGCTACGACGTTTTATCACATTAGGGTAATGCCAGGTATAATGTTAAATGCAGGGAACGGCTGAATTCACTTTTATCTATCTATCTATCTATCTATCTATCTATCTATCTATCTATCTATCTATCTATCTATCTATCTATCTATCTATCTATCTATCTATCTATCTATCTATCTATCTATCTATCTATCTATCTATCTATCTATCTATATATATATATATATATATCCCCCTTTTGTCCCCAAGTGTACTTGGCCAATTAGCCCAGTCTTCCAAGCCATCCTGGTCGTTGCTGCACCCCCTCTGCCAATCTGGGGAGGGCTGCAGACTACCACATGCTTCCTCCGATACATGTGGAGTTGCCATCCGTTTCTTTTCACCTGACAGTGAGGAGTTTTGCCAGGGGGATGTAGCGCATGGGAGGATCACGCTATCCCCCCCCCCCCCCCGAACAGGCACTCTGGCCGACCAGAGGAGGTGCTAGTGCAGCGAACAGGACACATACCCACATCGGGCTTCCCACCTGCAGACACGGCCTATTGTGTCTGTAGGGATGCCTGACCAAGCCAGAGGTAACACAGGGATTCAAACTGGTGATCCCCTGAATTCACTTTTAAATAGGCTGCTGTGATGTCTTAGTTGCACTCTTTGTATTGTCTTACATGGCAAAGATAGTCCAAAAAGAAATGTTAGGAATGACTTGCAAAGGCTGTTTGACCACAGACTGCTATATACAGACGTTGTATATCCTTTCCACACTTACCCACACACTCACCTTCGCTGACCTTCACTTTCTGAGGAGCATCTCCTTTTCCACTCATTTCCTCCATGGCTCTCATTTCATTCTCTTTCTCCCTCCGTCCATGTGTTGTGGAGTATCCAGTGTCAACAAATCCCCTGACCATGGACTCTCCCTCCCTCTCCTCCATATAGACCCAAAGGCATGCACGTTAGCCTATTAGCACGCTAAGTAGCCCTCTCTAAATTCCTATGATTGTTTTTAATGAAGCCACTTGCTGTAGGGATCAGAGCAATAGGGTTAAATTTAGGCTTTCATTTACCTCCCAGGGTGTAAGTGTCCTGCTATTGTCAGACAGCAGCCGCAAATGTGGGGGACAGTCGAGACAACAGGCGCTTCAGCTGTAATTTTGTGTGTGTGTGTGTGTGTGTGTTTGTGTGTGTTTGTGTTTGAGGGATAGAACTGACAATGCCAATGCTTCTGGTCGGGGCAGGAGATGAGTAGGGGGATCATCTCCTCAGTTAAAAGACAGATAGATGGGTGGAGCGCTGGAGGTATAGATAGACTTAGTGACAGATTGTGACAGATTGAGGTGTGATGGAGTGGATGGGCCTGGTCCAGAGAGTGATGAGCCCAGCCCTGGGGAGGCACAGGGGGGTCACGACCCCTGACAGGTGTGGGGGATGGATGCCACTCGCGCTGGCATGCTCAGGGACAGGTGAAGACGGCCAACATAGAAAAGAGTTACGCTCATTGTGGGGGCGGAGGTGTGTGTGTGTGTGTGTGTGTGTGTGTGTGTGTGTGTGTGTGTGTGTGTGTGTGTGTGTGTGTGTGTGTGTGTGTGTGTGTGTGTGCAGGGTTGAGGGACAAATGACACATCAACACCTCACCAATCCTTCTTCCTAGTGTGTGTGTGTTTTTATGTGTGTGTACGTGAGTGTGCGTGGGAGGGATGTGTGCTCCTCCTACAGAGACCCCATGTTAACCACAGAAAGGTGAATCAGTTCATCTGGACACGAGGTTTAGTGGGAGAAATGTTTCATCGCTCATCCAAGTGACTTCGTCATTCTCTGTCACTTGGATGAGCAATGAAACGTTTCTCCCACTAAACCTCGTGTCCAGATGAACTGAGTCACCTTACTGTGATTTCCTTACCTGGATTATTCAGCATGCATATTAGACATCCCATATTAATGCTTTTTTGTGTGCCAAAATAATGTTTTCCGAAGATATATGGACCACCCCCAAAACACACACACACACACAATTTGATGTCAAGGACTATATTGCTCAGCATGCAACTGCACCATTCAGCCAGCGAATCACTCACCGAGTCTAATTTCCTCATTTACTGAGGGTCCATATAAGGTATATTTGAACTTGTATTAATGAAATCACCTCCTGCCAAAGCAGAAGAAACAATACTCCAAGGCACGAGGCAATCATCCTTCTGTGAGCCCTGGGTTGACTCTCGGACTCGCTGGCTTTTTTTAAATTTTATTTTTATTATTCTACCGAAAGAAAATGTTTGCATTCTGTTCTGGTCTCACTGGGACAAGTGGTCGCATAGCAAACCTTTGATTTTTGAAAAGTGCAAGTTTATATTAGACGTGGCCACATTCGTGCGAAGGTCCACCTAGGAGTCTGTGTATCCACAGACTAACATTTTCATAGGTAGATTTTTTTTTTTTAGCTTGAGTGCTGCATATTAAAATCCCCCCCCCCCCATATTTTCCATTCAGTCGACTTGGGTCCTGCGCAAAACTCTTGTAATGGCGGAAAAAACACTGGTTTTTCCTTTTCTTTTTCTTTTTTTGGACCCCCCCCCCTTTTTTTTCCTATTCAGCCAATTACCCCAGTCTTCCAAGCCGTCCTGGTCACTGCTCCAAACCCCTCTGCCGATCCGGGGAGGGCTGCAGACTACCACATGCCTCCTCCAATACACGTGGAGTCGCCAGCCGCTTCTTTTCACCTGACAGTGAGGAGTTTCACCAGGGGGACGTAGCACGTGAGAGGATCACGCTATTCCCCCTAGTTCCCCCTCCCCCTCGAAGAGGCACACCGACTAACCAGAGGAGGCGCTAGTACAGTGACCAGGACACATACCTACATCCGGCTTCCCACCCCGAAGACACGGCCAGTTGTGTCTGTAGGGACGCCCAACCAAGCCAGAGGTAACACGGGGATTCGATCCAGCGATGTCCATGTTGGTAGGCAACAGAATAGACTGCCACGCTACCCAGGCGCCCCTAGCCTAATAATTTTTGTGCAGTTGTGACTGTAAGATCAAGGACCTCTCCTTTGAAAAACCTGTTTTATACTTCAGTTGAGTGCTAACTCGTCAGCTGGTTTTTCACCTAAGTCTGGGTACTGGAGGAGGAGAGATACACTTGGCAGGGATCTGCACTCACACTCTTCTAGCTGAAAAAATGATGACGTATTGGGAAATACAAACTTTCATGAACAGAATGGCCAACAGTGGATTAAGAGCTGGAGCAGAAGCAATGTTGGCTGCGATCATCACAAATGACCTTTGACACTTTACGCTACTAGTTTTAAGGATGAGAGTCGATATCTGTCTGGTCTGTCTAACACCACCTTTGGTATGTTTTACATCACGGCAATAACTGTCAGCGAGGGATCGACTCTGAAAACACACACTCATTGTCCTCGCTCATTGGCAAGACACACGTAAACACTTTCAGTCTGATGAATGTAAAAAAAGGGGGGACATCTCAAAGTGCAGAATGTTTCCAATTTATCCAGCCCTATCTGGCATATGGAGAGACAGAGAGAACGGATGGTCCAAGTATCGGAATGGGAATCTCATTTCGCTCGCTGGCGAGTAGCAAGAGAGCGAGGATGACAGTGAAATGAGCAGAATTGGGAGGAGGCCTGGTTGGTGTGTTCTGACCTCTAGATGCTCAGAAGAGCATCTACCAGCGATGATGGAGCAGTTATTGGTGGTCCTTGTGTGTGTGTGTGTGTGTGTGTGTGTGTGTGTGTGTGTGTGTGTGTGTGTGTGTGTGTGTGTGTGTGTGTGTGTGTGTGTGTGTGCGTGTTGTGTAGGGGATCTGGCACATCTCTGCTGACGGAAGCCAGGATGCAAGGCACCATGCGGAATGCTGGGAATGTTATATGCCCTTTCATAATGACCTGTGTGTGTGTGTGTGTGTGTGTGTGTGTGCGCGCGCGCGTGCGTGTGTGTGCGCGTGCGCGCGTGCATGCGCGCGCCCAAAAGCGAAATAACGGAGGGAAATAAGGGCACAGAGTGGCCTGAAAGAGTGGATAAGGTCTCTTGTGTAAACAGTGTGCCATCCATCCTCTGGGTCCCCTCCTGATGCGCTACACTACTGCTTATGGCCCAGCTAAATGTACTAATACATTTTCCACGCCTGTCCTTGGAAATAGACTCTCATTATACAAGAGCTTGTTTCATTTTAAAGGCATGTAACCTCTCGCACCAGGGGTTTAACACAGAACTATTTCAAGTTTACATTAAAATTCTCACTCTATATTTGGTTAGCTTTTTCTTTGAGCTGTCTAATTGGAAAATATCTCAGGAAATTAAGATGCTCTTTTTGATACCGAGTTGGTGGTATGCTTGAAACAGAAAACAGATGTTTTGGAGCTAATAAAATCAAATATTTAATTATTTATATCACATCTCCCCCCCCCTTTTTTTTTTCTTGTTGTGTTGGAGCTTGGAAGGCTTTATTAGCCTCTGTACCCTAATTAAAAACGACTCAGTAGAAAACGTTAAACTGCTAAATGAGTTGTAAGTCTTTCCACACAAAAAAACCCCAAAAAAAACACACACACCGCTTCCAGTGCATTTTAATCTGCCAGGGAGCGGTGTGGGTTCATTTATTCATATGAATGAATAATTACATGAATAATAATAATAATAATATCATAAATATCCTAGTCATGAACAATCTAAGGGATGCTGTTATCGCAGGCTGTGCGGGGTAATATTGCCTGATTGATTGATGGTAAATCCATGTTTGATTTGTGCAGAAATTTACAATAAATTACTAGCAGACACTAGAAAAAACAATGCGATTCTGAACACTGAAGTGGAGTTTTTCCTTGTTCTCCAGTCAGAGACCACCGAATGTTTGTTATGGAGCATGAGTCACTTTGGGGAACACTTAAGCTCATGAGCAGAACAGAGTATTCGGTGTTAAACAGTGAAGGCCATGTTTGGAGGAGTGTGGAATGCTGCAGCCTGTTGTTGTCCTACCACTGATGCTGGTGTCAGGTTGACTGTGACCCTGCTCTACTTAGCATCCCCCCCACCCCCATCTCCCTCCCTGCCCCGTCAGGGGTAAAAACACATAACAAATGCCAGTCTAGCACCACCACTGAGGCATGTGGTATGAGGCAGGAGTCATTACTGCCACACCAATCCCCTGACCGTCTTACACACACACACACATACACACACACACAAACACACACACACACATGCAGACATGGTAAAACCATTTACACACACTCAAACCCAAATGCTAAGCTTTAGCACCACACACACCGCCCACACACACACACATGCAATTGGACACGCACACACACGTGCACACACACACGTGCACACACATGCAACTGGACACACAAACACACATACACAAGTGTACACACACACACACACGTGCTCACACACGGAATTGGACACACGCGTACACACACAAACATGCACACACGCGCAATTGGACACACACAAACACACATAAGTGTACACACACACGTGCACACACGCAATTGGACACACACAATTGGACACACACACATGTACACACACACACACACGCAATCGCACACACACACAGACCAGATGTTATTGACGGTAAAAGGGAAAGGACAGTGTCACCTTGTGCTCGGTGGCATGGCAGCCGAGGCTCCATGGCCAAAAAGATTAACAGACCGTCTGGCGAACGGACACAAAGAACTGGGGCTGGGCCAAAACACTCAACAACCAAGCCCAAAGGAAGAAGGACTGGCCTATTTTATGCACACCATTATAGTAAGCTTGCACATAAGGATGTGCGCACATGCCCACACATACAGTACACTGGCTATTCTTGTCAGCGCGCTCATCTGAAATGCGTTTTGCAGGTTGAATTACACTGAGAAGTGCCATGGAGGATTTGGAGGGCAGATTTGGACACCGGATAACCTTCCCCGGGCAGTTCAGTGTCACCCACATTATTGTTCGTTCTGTGCCACTGACTGCATAGTTGGTGATAAACTTCGATCTCTCCATTGTGGCGGTAATTGTTCTGGTTAGGTGGAATGTGAGTCGGGTCTGTGTGTAGCCAGGCATGGCCAGCCTGTCTGCTCGCCCCCTCCGCCGTTGGCCTGCTGCTGTGTCTACATGCTGGCGCCCTCTTTGGCAGGTTTTTTCTTTTTGTTTTGTTTTTTCTTTTTGTTTTGTTTTGTTTTTTTTTTTTTTTTGCCTTGTTTCGCTTTGCCTTGCCAGAGTAGCATCCCTCGAGGTTGGTCACATCAGAGGCTTTTTGTCAAGGATTTGGTTTCAACGGCTTTTCAAAATGGAATAATGATGCACTGGCAATTACAGTCAGCCAAGAGGAAAAACTGAAGGAACGAAAGAGAGAGGAGGGAGAGAAAAAAACAAACATTAAGAGCGTACGTCGGAGGCAAGAGATCCATTGATTGTGACTCATTATGTCACTGAAAACAACCGTTGAGACTCCAAATGACTCCTGTTGCACATATAACTACCGTGTTGACAAGCTAAAGGCCCGCATCGGTGCTGGTTCAAGCGGCGCAGCAGCAACTCGGCCGCTGCTGCCATTATTTAGCCACACAACCAGTGGAACAAAACATCGACTTACCGGCCAGTGTGGTTTGTAGTTCCAAACATTATAAAGTCCTATGTCAACACCTCTTCCATTCCCGAATTCCAGCGGAAAGCCTCAGGAATCCTGCCCACCGTATCCCCCATCGACTCCCACAGAATCGTCTCATTGTTAGAAGCGGTCCAATCAAGGCCATTTGGACTCATCTCGGCACAGCGAGTAGTTGTGGTTGATAGGATAAAGAGAATAAGCGGGTGATAAATGTCTCCACGATTTCTATGTCATCCAAATGATAGCAATCGGTTCTGCCAGTCTCCCTGGGTGTAGGAAAGGAACAGACGTCTGTCCCCCCCCCCCCCCCCAGACTAATTTCATTGTGTTTTATATTACCTATATTCCTGTACGGGATAGAGAATGGATTTATGGATGGTGTTAAGTGTAGGATTGGAGAGAAAACTTGTACAATCTGGTAAAGCATGCCAAGAGAATCTCGGAGAGTTTACCCTGTGTGGCCTGGCGTGGTGCGGCACAGCGATGTGTTGGGAGCGCATGTGGCATGCAGTCTCTCTCTGATGCCTATCACTGTGATTAGAACTGTCATTAGTTCCACCACTGCCAGCACCAGTCGAGCCTGAAAATGCAAGGCTTGTTTATACACACATAAATGCATGTGTATACACACACACACACACAGACAGAAGACGCCCTCCCCCGCAATAATTTCCAGATCCATTCAAGCCTGAAGGTTTATTTTTGCCAATAATTCCTGCCTCCTCCCCAATGTGCACGCACACACACACACACACACACACACACACACACACACACACACACACACACACACACAAACGCACGCACACACACACACACACACACCAACTATGTATTTGCTCTCCACTCCCGCTCTCTGTCTTAGTTGTGTTTGCCTCGTCTTGGACTGGCTGTTTGTGTGTCATCCCTCCTGTGTGTGTGTTTGTCTGTGCCATATGTTTGTCATTCATAAGGGGTTAACAGAGGTTTTGGGTGATGCTCATTTGCCAAGGACCCATTCTCTCTGAGGAGCAAGCTCTGTATAGTGGACCTTGTTTACATCTTTATGAATTAATGTTGTGCAAGATGAGGCCCGGTCACCAGTTTGGCCGCACTCACGTTTTCCTCGATAACCAGATGTTTGTGTGTAAATATTTCTCTGCTCCCAGATGGGAAATCAAAGGGGAATCTCCCAACGGCCAAAGAAGGGAGCTCGTCCTTCATTGTTTTTAATTGCTGATTTATGGAGGCAGATTATGTGCAAAACCTTAGTGGACCTTCCCGGGCCTTTAGACCAGATTGCTGCATTAGTGCAAGCTGAATACAGCGATAAATGAGATTACTGTCCTGCTGCAAGTGTTGATTTCAAAAATATCCCGGTTAATTATTCCAGCTCACAAGTATGTGCTAGTGTCTGTTCGAGACTCGGAGCATACAATAGTTTCATTCTTTGAAGGTTTATCTGACACATTTTGGCATTCAAGATACATTATTTTTTCATTTCAGCCTTGGTTTGCAGGAGTCTCTGTGTGCTCAGATTATCTCGTCTCTGTGTGCGTAGTGGAATGTATTTGATGCGTTGGCAGGCATATGCGGGGCTGGCCTCCTGCCCCTCTCTCCCCGGCATGCTGTCTGAAGTGTGCTGGCCTTGCCCTCCTCCACCCTCTGTCTCTCAGTACCTCCATTCCTCCCTCGTGCCCTATGTTCTCTGGACGTCCATGCCTTCCACCCTTACCCCCGTCAACGTCCAGCTACCCTCCCTCCCTCTCTTCCCCTTTCCTCCTCCATCTTCACCTATAGTGCCTGTGACGTACAGATGTCAGGACTGCCAGGGTTCACGGGGACACCAGCTCCACCATGTGTGGTTTGACACAGGCGCAGACAGGCAGCTTTTGGCCCTCGCGAATCTCCCGAGTCCCGAAGGATGGCCAGCCTCCGCAACAGAGCCCCCTGATTGGGACCTTGATAGCGGGGAGGGGAATGTGTACGACCCCATCTGGTTGGGACCGAGGGCCGCGAGTCCATCCTGCGATGACACGACTTGAGCGATCACACAGATGCACACACATGCGTACACGCATTGACACACACTTGTGCTTTTTTGTGAGAAGAGAAAACAGTGTTATTATGGTGTGTGGACAGATGGCTGCCAGTTCTCATCATCTTCTCAATAACTTGACCTCACATCTGGCCTGGGGGCAGGTATGGCCACAGGGCATTGGTGCTTGTGTGTGTGTGTGTGTGTGTGTGTGTATGGGTGGGTTGGTGGGTGTGTCTGCATGCATGGAGAGCAAGGGTTGGATTCCTCCGTTGCAGTGTGTAGGAGCCCCTACCCCTTATTAGATTAGTGACACATAAACAGAAGAGTGGCTTTGAAGACACTGATCAACAGAGACGTTGTGTGGATGCTGCACTGTGCCACGATCAGGTTAATCCTTAAACTTCAGCGTTGCAGAGACACAAGGTCTGCCGGCAATACGTTGAACCTCATACATCCTTTATTAATCTTCCGCCCCTTTGACCGCTGCTTTTTCATATTCACTTGTGGGTCTGTTGTGTGTGTTGGTAGTGTGTGTGCGTGCATGCAGGGTCATGTGTCCATATCACTTAGGTGATGAGTACATGATTGGGATATGATGCTGAGCTGGTGGATCTCTGATGACCTTTAAGCTTGGTCCCTGAGTGAGAGTTCAGTACCAGTAATTGAAACACACACACACACACACACACACACACACACACACACACACACACACACACACACACACACACACAAACTGCTGGGTCACATAAACTGCCACTTATGCAACCATGCTGTGCAACAGCAGCGTGAAAGTGCAAAGCATCGGGTGGCAGTAGACGGTTTTATTTTGACTGACTCGACTGAGAAATGGAAGGAGGGAGCAGCACCATACGCCGTTCTGTTCCCAGCGCTGAACATCTTCCCTCCAAAACCGTCTACAGGTATCAGTCAGGGGTCGGTTGAAAGACAAAATGAATCCCTCCACGCAGACACACACACACATGCATGCACACATTCTCTCACTCATCACTCCAGATATCCCTTGTGCTGAAGACTCTCCCAGGGAGCGGAGGATAGGCTGTGGTACTCTGACGAAGGGAAATGTACACACTTTTAATCTCTCTTATGTAAGCACATTAACCAGAAGATGCTCGTGTGTGGGTAGTTTATACCAAAGGTGCAGTTATGATCTGTCTGACGGCTGTTGAAGGCCAGCTGCACCTGGATCATCACTTACTTCACTGGGCCATCCTTTCCCCACACTCTCACCGCTCGTCCACGGCTTATTTCCAAGAGGACGTTTTCTGTGTCATGTATAGACATGGGGACGTAAGCGGGGGCACACACCGAGGCAACGTCCTGCATTATTCATGGTGCATTCCCACACCGCTGCCTTGCCCCAGCAGACAGAGAGACGACAACCCCCCCGGTGCTGACAGATGAACCTCACACCGAGTGGGACTTTGATATCTTCCTCTCCTCTTCCGCCCCTTCACTCCGTCTTCATTTCCCTCAGAGACAGGTCAGACCAGGCCGGGCCGACTTGGCGTAGGACAAGCTGGGCTTTCCTGGCGGGGTGATAAGTGACGGAGAAGGGCCGGAGTGGTCAGGGTCCACGGGGGGAGCAAGTCTAGAGAGGTTGGGAAGGGTCGAAGGGCGGGTCATAGGTCATGTGCGAGGAAGATGGAAGAAAGGCAGGGTCATGCTCCTCGAGGTACCACAACACAGATGGTGATGAGGGGTAAAAAGAGATGGAGCTGGTGTCATGGCGTAGGCTTAGGCATGGGAAACACCAACTGCAACAGACACGTTCTAAGTGTGTACGCGCGTGTGTGTGCATGTGTGTGTGTGTGTTTGCACATGTAAGAGACACTCTTAAACTCCCACTATCATACTACTGAAGGCGATGTCCTCCGTAGCAATTAGGGAGTTTGTTTTTTGAACTCCCAGTCGAAGTGGCTGACACACTGCACACTAATCTTTTGTTTTGGGCTAGAGGGAGGAAATCCATGTTACTGGACTGACAGATGTGTCTATTTATGGGGGTGTGTATTTACAGTGAAACTAACACTACTGGTGTGATTAGCTCGCATAGCTCACACTGTAACTTCTGTCATATACACTGCTCTCTTTTGGTGTACATTTCCCTTAATGTGGACTTAATTAGGGGCCTGGGAGGATGGCAGGTGTGACTAATTAGGGTTTGTGTGTTTATGTATCGAGGTATGTGAGAAAATGTGTGTGTGTGTGCGCGCGCGCGCGCGTGCGCGTGCATGTGTATGTAAGAAAAGAGGTGAAGTAAGCAAGTGATGGCTAGAAGGTGGGTGTGTATAACAGAGAGAGAGAGAGAGGCAGAGATTTAGGGAGAGGAGAGGGGGAGTGTGTTCTGCATTGTGGTTTCATTGTGTGTGGGTCTGCGTGCTTGCATCTATGAGTGCTTGTACAAAAGGTTTTCGTGCATGTATTTGCAGAGGGCCACGGGGCTAACCGTGTGTAGTGTTCTGCGCTGACCCCTGAGCTGAAGCCCGGTGAGCAGTCGGTCCCTGGCGGTAACCACTAAAATGGGTCCCTGCTCTCTCGGTGGGAGTCCCCCCGTAACAGCATCCCGTTGGCCCTCACCAACTCTGTTAGCCGGAATAATGAGCTTTTTAAAAGGCATTATAAAAGTGTTATTGTCACGGAGATAAAAATCTGAGCTGCGTTAAACTCAGGAAGCCGCACAAAAACAAGGAAGGGAGCAGAAACGCTTTCATAGTCTCTTAGTCACATCATCGAACCTGTCTCTCCCTCTGCTGTCTCACTCACCGCTTGATAGGCTAATTACCTCCTGTCCGGGCTCCTCCGTGTAATGAAAAATAGAATCTCTCGTCAGATGAGCATTTCCTGTTTGGCAGGAAGTTCTAGATAGGCATTACAGATAAAGTCTATTTGCATAAAGATGGCAAAGGGAGGAGAGTGTTATGAGTTGCAGGGGGGCTGGAGACCGGGTCAGATTCAGGGCTTTCTTCTGCAGGGCAAGCTCCTTGTCATGATAGGGGGACAGTTATCTTTATACCAATCCTCTCATTAGTCACAGTATTTGATGTTCCCATATCACAGGCTAGGGCCCAGGGACAGTTCCCCTGCACTTGACAGAGCAGGAGTATCATTACATAGCATCCAAATCTGCAGATTTGTTGAGACGCTGTCATGCATATGCGCCCACTGTTTGTCAGATGTGCTACGGTAGCAAATTTACTACATTGGGGAAAGGGAATGTGTTTGGAATTTTGTTTTCATTTAGTTGGAGATTTGAGCCTCAAAGAGCAGATATATTGAGGGAGCGAGGGGGCTGCATTGCGTCGGCCAACCATTTTGATTCAGTTAGCCGGTAAGTGATCTCACACCCTTGACAAGCTGTTACCACCTTACTCCTTAGAAGCGGTCCAAAAAAAAAACCAGGGCTCACCTTCCACAGACAGGCCTACGTTCAAAGACCGACTGCTTGTTTATGATAATGTCGAACTGCGGTGTTATTGTGTCAGATGAGACATGTTTGGCGGGAATGCAGAGATGTCTGTGAGCGATAGGGTGGGTTGGAATGCTTTGCATCCAGTGGTACCTGGGATGAAGGTAACAGCATTTGGTCTGTGTTTGTATGCCTTTTAATGAAGGGGGTGGAGGGAGTCCTCCCTGTGTTGGAACCTCATGCGTCAGTTTCATTTTGAACATTATTTCATTCAACATTTCGTCTGCGTCAGCTAAATTCCAGATGCCCTGTGCTACCAGTGTATAATCCGTACCCCCCCCCCCCGTTTTTTTTCTTTTCTTTTTTCTCTCACATATGGACACGCTTCTATATGTCCACAGCCAATTTAGGAAAAGAAAAGCACAAGTAAAAACCTTTCCGTGCCCTGTCATTCAGTGGCACAGCCCAAGTAAAAACACATTGAGTGTTAATTTGAAGTTGGGACCCGAGAGCTGCTCTGGCTTCCCTCAACTGGCCTCTAAAACACGGGGGCCCAAACATGTTGAGGACAAATGGCCCCGGCAGACTGGTAATTCTGTCTACCACTTAAACCTCCAAGAGCATAAGTGGCCATGCATCTGAGATTCCATATAACTTTATTTAGTTTTGTTTATAGAATTTGCCATTGGATTGCTCTGTGTACTGTATTTTCCACCGGCCCTTCAGGTGGAATGCATTGGAGCAGTTTCACTGTGAAAGCTTGGACAAGGATCATCCTCAACAAATGTTTTGGCTGGGGGGGCATCTGGGTGGTGTAGCGGTCTATTCCGTTGCCTATCAACACGGGGATCGCCGGTTCAAATCCCCTCTTGGTCGGGCATCCCTACAGACACAATTGGCAGTGTCTGCAGGTGGTAAGCCGGATGTGAGTATGTGTTCTGGTCGCTGCACTAGCGCCTCCTCTGGAGGGGGAACTGGGGGGGAATAGCGTGGTCCTGCACATGGGAGCAGTGACCGGGATGGCTCAGAAGAGTGGGATAATTGGCCGGGTACAATTGGGGAGAAAAAGGAGGGGGAAAAAACAAAAAACAAATGTTTTGGTCAGGAACATAAATTCATTTAACGATTAGGTTAGATGTGGTTACATGCCACTCAGTTGATGTCAGCGCACAAAACGAAACACACAGAACGCACACACACAGACAGACCTGTTCATATATCTACACAAGCACACACAGACTAATCCCTCTCTTCATCCAGAAGGTTGTTCCTAGTATTTACATTCTGTCTATCCTCATCCTCTTGGCTCCCCGGCTCCTCGAGTCCCGTGAGTTCATTGTAGACAAGCTGTCACAACGCTTATCCCAGAGATGCCAGTCATGCCCCCAAGGCCCTCACAGGAATGTGTGTACATGTTGTGTGGTGCTGGTGGTGGTGGTGGTGCTGGTGGGGGTCAAAGGTCAAGGATTACAGTAGTAGTTCATCTAATCTGGTCACAGTCTACACAGATACGTAGCACCCAACACCATGATTGAACACCGAATCTTTACCCCCTCTAGCTTCACTGCAAAGCCTCCGTTTACCCTCCGTTTTCTCAAAGATCATTGATTTTGAGAAAAGACGTGACCTTAATGGTTTGGAGATACACCCGGCAAGCGTTATTTCCTCAAGGATCTTCCAAGGTTGCATGGTTGCTGTGGGAAATGTGCTGGTTTGGAGCGAGTGTTTAAACTGTGTACAGATCCTATTTGTCCTAATTCAAACACAAGGGAAATTATAAATGTTTGTGTCTGCTCTTTTTGGTGGCAGCTCTCATTATACAGTCTTTCCTAACACGCATATTTGAGTTCATGCATGCATATGCACACATTCAAAGGGGAAAGGAAATTAAGTATGAATGCCAGCGAGTCAACACTTAATTCTGCTGTTGTGCCTGCAGGAGTTCACAGAAATGTAATGCATTTCCTGAATGAGCTAAAAAAAAAAAAAAAAAAAAAGAACTGGAGAAGTCGAACAACTAGCAGTTAGCTTCCTTGTCCTGTCAGACCGCCCTCGGTGTTTCCTACTCGGGCACAGCCCCAGGCAGGGCCATGGCCCCTGGGCCCACTGGATGCAGCAGACCAGGCTCCCCCAACCAATCCAACGCCAGCTCTCCCAGCCAGACACCTTCAACACACCTCCCCACACTTCACACGACGACAACAAAAACACAGTCAATGCTAGGCGAGGCTGCCGCCAGATCGCCCTCGGTGTTATTGGAACTGCCGGTCTGCATGGACTAACGGTTGGCTTATTCTGCCCCGCTTCCGCGTCCTGTCAGACCGCCCTCTGTGTTTCTTCTTCGGGGGCCGCTCCAGGCAGGCCCTTGGTCCCTGGGCCCACAGGACGCAGCAGACCAGGCTCCCTCAGCTGGTCCAACGCCAGCTCTCCCAGCCATCAAACGAAGACATGGACAGACATGGACAACGACATTGCATGAACGGTAGCTACTGGGTGAGGTACCCACAAATGTAAGTTTGTACTGCCATCTTCCCACACCGGTACTGGCCGGGGCCGCTGCAGACGTGAATTCATGCCGCCACCTTCCCACACCAGAAGCAGAACTCCGGATCATAAATGTAGTTGCCATATCCTTATCACTCTTTTCAGTGTTTCCAAACTGAGTTGAATGAACCATTGGCCACAGCACACCCTATGAATCAATATCACCTACTATAGTAAATGCTAATGTCAGTGATGATTTCACTACACCTGCATAGTTGAAACAGATAGTAACTTGGAAGTTATTTCTAACTATTGGATAAAAGGTTATTTCTAACCGCTGGAAAATTGCTTATTTTTCCCCCTGGAAGGGTATACTCCTTCACGGCCCTGGACACCACTAACCTTATAGAGATTTTCACCTCTGTCAGTGTCTTTACACGCCACCAATACTGATACACATTGCACACATAATTCATGTACTAGAAACCTCATTCGAAGACACTTGGTAGCTGTTGAGTGAGTTTCCTTCTCAATTCCCTTCCACGGCTGAGATTTTTCCAGCCAGGCCAGAGATCAGCGACCTTCTGCTCACAAGCCCAGCAAACCTTTAGCCGATAATCACCCTGAATAATCAGTCATGTTTATTGGACAGAGTGGAACAAAAGGCTCCACTGATGTCCATTAGTGGAATATTTGTTTGACACTAATTTGGAAAGTAAGAAACTCCGAAATTCAGTCTGGTCATGGTTAGCGCTGGAACACAGACAAACGACATGAATAAAAAAAGAAAAAAAACACCCATACCCCTTTTCACGGCCACTTCCAGAGTCCCTTTAATGTTGAATATTTCCAACAAGCAGCACATGGTTCTTGTTTTACAGATGCATCGCTCACTCCTGTTTTGTTCTGCAGTATGGTCCCATAAACCATCGAAGGGGGTGATCTATACCTCATCTTTCTGCAGAGCGATTCGGCTCCACATTGTTGTGTAAGGGTACGAGAGGGTAATGGGAACACGTCTGATGTGTATTCATATTATGGGGGGTGGGGGGTGGAGAAAACTTTGGCAGTAATCTAATGTCATGCTACTTACAGATGATGGCGGAGGCCAGGTCCACGTATTTATGATGATGGAATTAACTGGTGGAAGGGTAGACAGATGGGGAACCTGCATTTCTTCCCTCAATCCACCTTCCTGTCTCCTCTTCTCTCCTTTATATCCATATTTCCTAATCACTCCCACGTTTTTCACACCTCCTCCGCTCCCCATCGCTCTCCCTTTGTCCTTTCCTATCTTTCCCCCTCTACCCTCTCTTTTTCCCCTCCTAAAGGTAAGAAAAATGCTAAAATGGAGTCCAGTTATTTGATTTGTGAGATTTACAGATGTGGCTCATAGGCAGTGCATCACTGTGAAGACATAACTTGATATAGCCTTAAAAGTCAGATCTGAGTTTGGGTGTGATAATCCTTCACAGATCCATCAGAACAGAGCTCGCACTTTCATAGCAGCTCCCTGGAGCCTGCCTCCTGTCCTGTTTAACCGGCTAGAGATTTAAAAGTCCATCTGGCGTCTGGATAGTGTAGAGGTTCATTCTGTTGCCTTCCAACACGGAGATCCCCGTGTTACCTCCAGCTTGGTTGCGCGTCCCTACAGACACAATTGGCGGTGTCTGTGGGTGGGAAGCCGGATGTGGGTATATGTCACTGCACTGGCGCCTCCTCTGGTCAATAACTGGGGGGAATAGCGTGATCTTCCCACACGCTACGTCCTCCTGGCGAAACTCCTCACTGTCAGGTAAAAAGAAGCAGCTGGCGACTCCACATGTATCGGAGGAGGCATGTGGTAGTCTGCAGCCTTCAGCAGAGGGGGTGGAGCAGCGACCGGGATGGTTCAGAAGAGTGAGGTAATTGGCCAGATACAATTGGGGAGATTTAAAAGGGGGGGGGTCCGTCTGGATGGCTAGACAGTGGGGTCCATGTCGCTGCGTCGGTCTAGATGCGTTTCAATCCAGCATCAGCACCAAGGACCACTGTGAACAGTCGAGCATCCAGCTGAATTCAGGGATAAGCTGCTGGCGCCCTCATTGACTTTGTCACTCAATTTCAAAAACTGAGATAGATTTGTTTGTGTGTGTGTGTGTGTGTGTGTGTGTGTGTGTGTGTGTGTGTGTGTGTGTGTGTGTGTGTGTGTGTATGCGTGCGTGCACCTGTGTTTCTGTCTGTGTAAGTGGTTTGTTCAGGTGTTGCATGTAAGCGTGCACACACCACTGTGTGTTTAAAGGGCTAGAGTCGTTGTCTGAACAACACACTTAAAATTGAATGTAAATTTATGGATAGTGTGTATGAAGTAGCTGGCAGACCATCAAGAGCCGAGGCTCTATTTGTTTTGGCTTTTTGGATCATCATTTCAACCCCGGCTCCAACAACCTTGCCTCGGCTCCACTTGTGACCTCACACATGTATTGCAATCTATTTTTGGCTGGCTGTGGATATTATCACTAATATAGCAGAATATATTTTAGTAGCAGGGATGCTGCGCTGTAAGAATCATGTTTGGTATTTCTATCCATATTTCTATCTTTGATGGAGTACTTCAAGTTTGGGCGTGGAAATTTAGCCCACCCGCTCACCCGAGTCGATTGGTTTTGAGGACAGGCGGGTGTAAAAGGGAGATCATGAGCTCATTTGGTGACTGGTAATGAAAATTGCATAACAGGGTTGGACCCTTTAGTCGACTGGTTAGCGCAGTCGCCCGTGGTCCGGGCTATCCAGGGTCGATTCCCGGCTGCCCCCTGAATTCGCTACATTGCTCACACACCGCATGCAAAAGTGACGCAAAGCATCTTAACTCTCTCGTCATATGCTTCATTTTTGTCTGTGTGCGGCTGTCAAGCACAATGACCGGACTCTGGCTGGAAAATGGACAAGGAATTTGACAAGTAATTATATTGATCATTTAAAAAAACAACAACAAAATCTCAGAAGTCATGGTGGCGCTTGAGTAGTGGTGATGGTGCTGAACACTGTTAGATGTGTAGACCTGCTGGCTGAGATTCCAAGAAGTCTTCATGAGTGGACAAACAAAAACAAGCTTGGTCTTGTGACAGTGTAGTGCTGCAGAATAAGACTGATGTTAGCTGAAAAACAGATTGATATTATGGGCGAGTAGAGTGTTATCTGGGGTAGTAAAACTTTTGCTTAGCTTGCCTGGTTGGGTATTGCCACAATATCCAAGTTCTACCCATGCATAAATTACATCTCTCCCTTTGTCGGTCTTTGGTAGCACATACAGTAATCTGCCACCACACGCGTTATTTACATGACAACTCTATTGGCACAAGATTGTCGTGCCGCCTACAAGGCCCTGACCTTTGCACACCTGATTTTTGGTTTCTCATAATTTTGGTAACATAGGAATCAAAAGATGTTCTCTAATCCAATCCAATTGTCAGCTGTTCTGGATGAGTGCATCAACTAAATGCCTTAAATGAAATGTAATGCTACAGTATTGGCTCAGGCTTTACGGGGCTGCAAAAGCTCAGCCACTAATTCATCAAAGGCATGCCATTCCAGAACAGGACATACCATTTGAAACAGGATTTTACAAAAAGCATTACTTTTACAATCGGGAGCTTGAACTTAACTTTTTGCTTCCTGATCCCTGCTGGTGCAAATGGCTGCTTGGTGTCTTATGGTGATGACTTTATTATGGGGAGACAAAGGAGGTGTAAGTCTCTGCCCCCTACTTTCTTATCCCCATCCTTTTGATATGACATTCTGACATCATCATCACACACACACGCGCACACACACACACGCGCACACACACACACACACACACACACACACACACACACACACACACACACATATAGACCCTTCTCTCACGCTGTCTTGCTGATTGGATGTGAATCCAGGATTATTGTTGTCGGGATGCTCATTTCCTGCTTTCACACCTCACTGAACCACCATCACACACACACACACACACACACACACACACACACACACACACACACACACACACACACACACACACACACACACACATCCACGGGGCAAGCTTGGGGGTCAGAGGGAGTAAGATAAAGAAATTGGTCATGGGGCAAATGTCGCTACCTCCAAATGAATCTGGGTGATTGAGGGTCAACTTTCACACTGGCCAAAACCCCACTAACATCCACCGTTTACATTGACCAAAGGCGGACATTAGCGGGGTTTTTGTGGGTTTTTGGCCAGTGTGAAAGGGATGTGATGATGTGTGTTTGAGCTGGTGTATGTGCATGTGTCACCACCATGGGTGCCTCTGTGTGTGTGTGTGTGTGTGTCTGTGTGTGTCTGTGTGTGTCTGTGTGTGTGCGCGCGCGTGTGTGCGTGCGTGCGTGCATGCGCGTGTGTAAAGTAGACAGAACAGGGTGTGTGTGTGTGTTCATGCAGCTGTGAGAGCCAGGGCTTGTTGTTTGATGAGGTCTTAATCAGAGCGCTTACAGCTGGGGTTAAAGGTCACAGGGCGACTCTGGGTTTTGATTAGGCTCCTGGGAATCTGACTGAGCCCGAGGGGGCAGGGCCAGGGTGGTGGCTGAGGGCCACAGCAGCATGACACAATTGACTTCTCTCGGTCAGTGCACACAGCAAGCTACATGCATGAGTGTGACCAGACACACACACACACACAGAGTAATCTCCCACCACACACATACAATAGCCTGGGGTTCATTATTACAAGGCAGGAAAAACTTACTGTGCTGCTGAACCAGCTTTCTCTCCTCCACCATTTTTTTTTTTAATTTTGCCTCCATACTACCTCTAAACCCAAAGCGGTTTGTTTCCTTTCCCTGTCCTGGTCTGCAATGAATGTATTCACTTTTACGCTTTGAGCAGTCCAAAAGGTATCAGTCAACCAAAGGGGGCCGTGCCTATAGGACCCTTTCGGAAAAAAAAGGGTCCCATATTCCCCGTTTTCCCCTAAAAAGGTCCTATAATCCCGGTTGCAATAGACACCGGGGAACATAGAACCCTCTTTTGGAAAAAGGGTCCTATATTCCCCGCTGTTTCCAGGGGAACATAGGACCTTTTTCCAAATAAAGGGTCCTATATTCCCCGCTATTGCCAATCGAGGAACAAACCGGGGAACTTAGAACCCTTTTTGCAAATTATTTCCTTAACGGGTCCAAAATAATAAAAACTGGGGTCATGGCTGAGTTGTAGGCTATGACAATCTATTCCTCCGCTGATTAAATTAGGCCGTATTGCAATTGTTGGCTGTTGTATATCGCAGGCCACCTTGAGTGCGTATCCAAATTCGGCCTAGAGGAGGCTGTAATTTGCTTTATTGTTATTTCTTACCGATATTTACTGCAGTAGGCCTAGTTAGTTGGCTCTCCAGCTCAGCATGGACAGTCGGCAATCAACGCAAGTTTGTCTTGCAGTAGGCTCGCCTACCAGTATAACCTAGCCATTTCCACCTTCGCTCAAAGTCCAATTTGCACAGCACTGGACACTTCAGCCACTTTCTTGTTACTTTGCAGTTCGTTTTCCATATTAAATCACTTGGCAGACTTTCTTTCAAAAAGACTTTAATGATGAACTTTTTAGGCAGAGAACTTAGACCAGGACTTGGAATTTAGGACCAGCACAAAGTATCCATCAACGGGGGCCGCCTACCTTACACAATAGGCTAATTGCCTAATAATAATAATATGTGCTTCTCAAAAAACTAAAGGCTTGTGGAGGTGCATAACCAAAAACATGAATCAAAGACGAACATCAAAGGATGTAAGGTAACACTCACCAAATGGTAAAAAAATAACAGAGGCAGCCCTCTATTTCACCATTTTATTGTTTGGCATCAGTCATTAAGGTTTCTGAAGAAGACCACCCGGCCAAGTTAATGACTGATGCCAAACAATGAAATGGTAAAATAGAGAATTGTGTCTTTTTTTTTCATTTGATGAGTGCTACCTTACATCCTTTGATGTTCTTCTTTAATAATAATAATAATAATAATAATAATAATAGTAATGTCCCGTTATTTCTGTAGCATACAGCATCTTAGAATCTTAAGAGACCAGGCAGATATTGTTATTATTTTATTGTTATTACCATGCTATATTAGCCTACTTTATAATTATATCAATTATCCAATTTTTAGCATTTCTAATATAAGGCTATATTGTTATTATTGTAGCGAATTCGGGGGGCAGTCCGAGATACCGTCGCCACAGCCGGGACACGAACCTGTATCTCCTGTACCGCAAGCGACAACGTTAACCAGTCGACTAAAGGGTCCGATCCGTTAGTCAAGGACCAACGTGTCTACTTATCCATGCACGTTACACTACCCCCCCTCCTTCGGGAAGCGCGTCCCCGCGCTTAAGCATATCAGCTCCTTCACGCCTCAGGGCGCCTATGCTTCCGATGGCCTTACGGTCGCTCCATCCCACTTCTGACACCAATGTAGCGAATTCGGGGGGCAGTCCGAGATACCGTCGCCACAGCCGGGACGCGAACCCGTATCTCCTGCACCGCAAGCGACAACGTTAACCAGTCGACTAAAGGGTCCGACCCGTTAGTCAAGGACCAACGTGTCTACTTATCCATGCACGTTACATTATTATTATTATCATCATCATTATTATTATTATTGTCATTATTATTATTACAATTATGATGCTTAAAGGGCCTTACTGAGCAGATGGTTTCTATCTAATAACTGTCAGATGCTTTTCCCAATAAGCTGGTGTGGTTATGATGGGAACGACGGCTTTCTAGGGAACATAGAAGAAGTGGGTCGGAATTGGTCTATCGTCGATATCAGCCAGCTTTCACAGGAGTCTATCCCTGGTACAATGCGCTAGACCTCTGGGAGATGGACTGCTGAGGACGGAACACAACACCTATCCTCAGCTCCCAACACTTCTCGCACAATGTGCTACTCATACGCTGAGTTGGCGGCACCCGGGATCGAACTCACGATCCATAGGTGAGAGCTCTACCGACTGAGCTATAACCGGGTACAATTGCCCAGAGAACATAGGCTTACTATATTACATTCAGACACAGACGAGCCAGCTCACCTACTCGGCGAGGCGCATTTTCCTCGATAAGTGACACATTTCACGCATAAATATCAGAGAACTACCGGGGTGGGTTATGTGCCCAAATATAGGCTATAGCCTAATAAGTTGAAATTGGTTTAGTGTGGAAAGTTTCCACATACTTTAGCCAACCTGGACTTTGTGAATTCGTTTTTGTGATATAAAAATTGAAATCGTATGATTCATTGTCTTCTTAATAATCTGCCCTAAATAATGCATTATTGAAAATGCACTTTTTGCGCCAAACAGCGTCAAACCTGCTGACCGGGGAACATAGGACCTTTCTTTATAAATAGGGTCCTATGTTCCCCGGGTGCCCTAGGGGAACATAGGACCCTGTTTATAAAGAAAGGTCCCATGTTTCCCTGCACATACAAAACGGGGAACATAGGACCCTTTTGGGGAAAAGTGGGGAATATAGGGCCCTCTGTATACAAAAAGGTCCGATATTCCCCGGTCTCATACAAAGCGGGGAACATAGGACCCGGCGACTATAGGACTCGAGGACTATAGGGGGGACCCCAACCAAAGCAGACTGCATGTCATGATTGAATGAATGTTAAGGGGAGGGATTCAGAGGGCTTTTTTAGGGAGTCCCTCTCCTCACTGTGTGCTGACTGATCTCGTGCCAAGTGTCTGGAGACGAGGATGACTCAGATAGTTTTGTAGAGTTCAGAAGACTACTTGTGAAGCACAGTGTGTATGTGTGTATGTGTGTGTGTGTTGGGGGGGGTCTGTGTGTGAGTTTTTGTGCGTGTTTGATTTACTGATGCACCCTGGGACAGGATTACATATGTGCACCTCTGTATTACCTGTGTGTCTGGGGGTACATTTCTTTCCCCAGGAAAAAAAGTAGCTCTTTTACAGCAGCTGTTGTTGTAACTGTTGCCAACGGCGACTCTTTCAACAACAACAAAAAAAATCAAACAATAACTTGACGCGGGAAAGTTTTAGAAGCGATCATTAGTCAGTACCTTGGATATGATGGCGCAACCAGCCCAGTATCACGCCAAAGCGTGTAATACACCCGCCGGTCCAGCGTGTCAGTGTCACGGTTAACTCAATCAGGCGTGAAAAGTACACGCGTGTATGAAGGTGCAGTGCCAGCAGGGGGCGATGATTAACTCAATGCCAGCAACTCCCCACGGAGGAAAAGAAGCATACAGCTTTTTCCAAAATCCCTCCCCATCAGGTAAAATGAAGATACATTGCTGCTATGTTTTTTAAAATTCAAAATGTTTTATGTTGCCTATGAGTGTTGTCACGTTAATTACATTTCATTTGGCGGTAGAGAGTCGTACCCTAACCATAATCATCGCCCCCTGCACCTTCATACACGCGTGCACTTCTCACGCCTGAGCGAGGCAAACCGTGACACTGACACGTTGGACCGGCGGGTGTATTACATGGTTTGGCGTGATACAGGATAGGTTCACTGCTCATTTTATTCAGCTAGAACAGACGAGGTTCACTTTAATGTGATGCAGCCTTCAAAGCCTCGGGAGAGACAACATTTAAAGGAGTCCTGTTCTAATAAACTTACCCTTCCTAAAGTAAGCACAAAAGCACTTAGTCACCTTTTGCTCTAGTTTCCATTTTTAAAATGACATTATTTTTGTTGGTATTGTGCCATTGGAGATGTCAGAACTGGGAGTATTTGTATATTCCAACTGCTTAAACCAATTATCTTCAACCTACTGTTTGCATAAGCCCAGTTGTGTGTGTGTGTGTGTGTGTGTGTGTGTGTGTGTGTGTGTGTGTGTGTGTGTGTGTGTGTGTGTGTGTGTGTGTGTGTGTGTGTGTGTGTGTGTGTGTGTGTGTGTGTGTGTGTGTCCCCGTGCCTGATCTCGCCAACCACTGGACCTATCAGCCTAAAAAAATGTTGTGCTCAGTTATGACTGCATGATGAAGAACCTCTCGTGGTTGCGGCGATTCAAAACCTTCGAAAAAAACGTTTGTTCTCGCTACCGCCGCTCCCTCTCCTCGTTCACTCTCTAGCTCGCTCGACTCTACGCCGGATCCACCATATGGGCAACCTGGGCATGTGCTCAGGGGCCCCTAAGTGTAAAAGGACCCTTCGCTATGGGAGGGGGGGGGGAGTATGCGTTTTATTATTATTTTTATGTCGGGCTCCACAGATATATGACACAAGGCTTGACCCATTCTCTTGAGAATTATCCAATCAGAATGAAATAAAAGTTATTTTCAAGAAAATTAAGTCTCATGATTGATTATTATATTGGTGAGATGGTTGGGCAAGTGGTGACTGGTGAGCAAGCGGCAATACGCTATAGATTGGCTAACGGTCAAGGTGGGTGGGCATCGAGAGCAGGTGGCTTACATTACACAGATTCAAGATCAGTTTTTCTTAAGCCAAGTCAAGGTTAAAAACAGTGGAATTAATTTTTACCTGACCCACTATCAGTTAGGCTGTGTCAGTGAGAAGTGGCCACAGTAAAAAAAAAAAGTCCCGTTAATAAGTAATTTTGTTTTTGTTCTGTTTTGTTTTTCAAAAAAGCATTCCGATGGAGGATGTCGAGCTAGCAACTAGTAACGATAGCCGATAGCCTGAAAGCCTCAGCTAGCTAGCAATGAAAACGTTAGCCTGGAAGTCTTTAACTCCAGCAGCGACACACTGCCTCTGCTAGAAAGAAAGGAAGAACTTCTAAAGGTAAGAACCATTTGATTATGCTGTCTGTACATTGAGCAGTATCATCTGTTGTGATTGTGTGTCGCTGTATATTTTGTGGATTAGTTTATTTGATATGCTGTTTGCATAACATTTGTTCATTATATGTTGGTTTTTGCAGTTCTGTGTGAAGTTGCCTAGCTCAAATAATGAGCCTTATTTTGAAACCTGCATTCAGCTGTGCTGTGTGATTACCTTAGGATGGTATTGTTGTAAGCTATTCCTAGTCAGTCACATAATTATGTATTAGTAATAACTGGTGTGCTGTCTGCTTGGGTGGTTTTCCATGAACACAAATATTGCCATAGCCCAGAGTCATACACTGCCTTGGGATGATTTAATCCATTGTTTCCTTGTCTTGTGATTTGTGAGTGAAATGGCAGTACTTGGTCTATTGAACTGTATAGGCACACCTGCTCAGTTGGACTGGTTATTCAGCCTTTGACCAATAGGTGTGTGATTAGGGTCTGGTGGATTTGACATGACAGCTTGACTGGAAGCTAATTAAGGGGGGGTTTAAAGGCTGGGGCGTGGTGTGGGCGTGGTGTGTGCTTGTGTGTGTGTGTGTGGGGGGGGGGTATGAGCTTCAGTGCCCAGGGGCCCGTGGGGGTACTAATCCAGCCTTGGCTCGACCAACGCTGCTCTCTGTCACTGCCCGATCTGAGTCAACCGTGCACATGCGCGACTCACATCTACGGTTAACTCAGATATGGCAGCGACATGATCAAAAGTCATTAAAATAATTCTGATAATCCAAAAAATGTGAAAGTTAGGTTGCAGTCAAAACAGGAGGCGTTGCATTTCTTGTCGCTGCCCGATTTGAGTCAACCATAGAGGGTCCGAGTCGCGCATGCACGCCCGTAAACGGTTTACCCAGTTTTTATTGTAACATGTATGGACAAATAAACTCGCTAGCCCTTGGCTAACAGGTCGGACCCTTTAGTCGACTGGTTAACGTAGTCGCCCGTGATGCGAGAGACAGTGGTTCACGTCCCGGCTGCCCCGCCGAATTCGCTACATTGGTGTCAAAAGTGGAATGATGAGGCTATTGGAAGCGAGTGCGCCCGGAGGCGTGAGGAAGCTGGTATGCTGAAGCGCGGGGACGCGCTTCCCGAAGGAGGAGGAGGATGAGGGGGGGTAGTGTAACGTGTACGAATAAATAGACTCGCTAGCCCTTGGCTAACGGGTCAGACCCTTTAGTTAACGTAGTCGCCGGCGGTGCAGGAGATCCGGGTTTGCGTCCCAGCTGCGGCTGTTCCCGGCTGCCCCCCGAATTCGCTACAATATTATGGCGAATTCTATTTGGGTTTTCCTGCTGGGAGGGGGGGGGGTTCATTTGCATATTACCCACAATGCAGCTAAAAAGCGTTAACGTTAATGTTTTGCGTTATATTGTGTGATCTTGAACATGTTAGAAACGGGGGCATATTTGTCACAGATAGCGGGGATGTTGTGGAAGGTAATGGGGACTTTATTAGAAAAGTTGTATTAGACAGCATGCTATTCCCCACCATGGGTGTGAAGAGTAAGGTCGCTTCTGTGGCCATTCAAACAGGAGAAGCTGAGACTGATACAAACCTATGTGTGTTATCTTTGACTTGTCTTAAGGTCATTAAAAGCTTGCTGGTAAACTCTAGAAGACTGGCTGAGGAGTCCCATTATTTGACCACGTCACATTTAATGCAACGAATTCAGGAAGCAGTCGCGGGAACCGCCACAGCCGGGGCGCGAACCCGCATCTCCTGCACCGCGGGCGACAACGTTAACCAGTCGACTAAAGGGTCCGACTACTAATTTGTGCACGTTACAATATTATGAAAATAAAGACTGGGTTAGGGTTAGACCAAAATGGTCGTGTAATACATTTAAAAAGTATATAGTCACGAAGGGGTTAATATAGGCACACCGTTGAGTGCAATCTAATTTATCGCCAGTAGAGTGCGCCCTTCACGCTACTTGCGTCACTCGCTCACCCGCATCAGGCGATGGATGCCCTGCAAAGGCAGCGATTGGCTCCTGTCTCAGACCTTCCCAGAGGTGATTGGTGGAGTGACATGCGTGTGACCTCTACGATGAGCTTCCGCCCACTCTACTTGTGTCACTCGAGAAATCTCTTTGATGTAAACCAGTTAAACTGAGTAGCGAGATCCTGTAAAATCCACCTAGGGAGCCCTGGTTTATCATTCTTTTTGTAACTTTTCTTCCGAGAACTCCGATTGGATTTTTGGTCCGGAGAGACTTCCATGTGTAGTCCAAAGGAGTTGAATCAAGTGCTAGTCAGTAAGGCACGAACTGAGGAAGCCTCTTGGATGAGAGGCGAAACGTCTTCACGGATATATACCAAGTCCAGCTGCACTTGATTCAACTCCTTTGGATAACCATGACCTGGATGAATGAGAACATTCACAGACTTCCATGTGTAGGGTATGCAACTATTCTGAGTATAGTCGTATATGATAGGGTTAGTATCAGGCAAGCCTCCTCCATTATAGCCAATCAGAGTGAGGCTCTCTAACACAGCGGGGAAGCGAAAAAAATAAAAAGAAGAAGAGAGGTTGTGTGCGAGAGTTTTGCGGCTGTGTGTGGGTCGCTGAACAATTTTTTTTCTAATAGAAAAAAATACGAAATCTAGAGAGAGAGACAGATACGTACTGTACGTGGAGTGAATGTGTTACCGTCTACAAGAATCCTTTGGGACGAATTCGTGTTTCCTTGGGTGCGTCGGAGAAGATATCCTGCTTGGAGGCTGCGAGTGACCACCAGCTAGCATGAATTCCCCCGACTAGCAGTGGAGTGTTTGAAATGGTCATGGACTGAGGACGTGGAAGTCAGTGCTTCGTCGGTGCCGTGGGTTTCAGAGGAACATTTGCCATTGTTGTAGTGTGCGTATGAGGCACGAAGAGGATTTTAGACAGACAATAGTAGACATTAGTGTTTAATGATTGGACTCTCTCCAGCACTAGCTCAGTACCGTACTGGATAAGCCTATAGTGCTAACGTTAGTCTATTTGTCAGTGAAGCTAGCTAGCTCACTGGTCGTAGTGGCTCGTTAGTTCTCAATACTGGGACTGCGCGCGTTCGGATGAACTGTTGGATGCTGAGAAGAGGACTCGGAGGACAGTGGTGTTTTTTTTAGTTTCGTGACGGAAGATTGCTTGCCTGAGTGAAAGTTGTTTCAAGAGCAGTGTGAACATTGAACGCATTGCATTGCTGTTGACGCCATCGAACTTCTACAGTGAGTCACGTAGACTACACGCACGTCACGTGGTTTGCCCTGCCTACAGTCGTCTCCAGCGGCTCATCTCGTGTGCCCAGGATTCATCAGACTGGTATTTGTGTCAATTTCGTTATTACTCATTACTAGACTGTGTTAAAGAAAACAAAAACGAACTGAACTGTTTGAACATTCATTGGTTTTGATACTCAACACTTAGAATGAGTTTCTCATTTGAGGTTGTGTTGATATTGTGTATGCCAAGAGATACTGTGTATACAAAGAAAGTCAAACTCTTGTGTTTTTTTGCATTTTATTTTTTTGCTATTGTCATCCTATAGTACATTCAATTAATACTAAACTGTTGTTGCCTATTGATTCATCTTTACTGTGTTTGGAGTTTAGGGCTTATTACAATACTTACCTGAGGGTTTATAAGTATTTTGGAGTTGTGCACTTACCTTGGGGCGTCTCAACTGTCCTGTTAGATCTGAGGAGGGAGGGTTATACTTGGACCCATAGCACAGCATACACTCCACGTCAGGGGCCGCCGTGTCATACCTTGGCGTGATGCCCACCTCACAATCTTATAGGGTGTGACGTACTAACCACTCTGTTCAGCAGGATAGGTATCCACATATTTACCCACGTAAGTACTGAAACTAATTGCATTGGGAATGGGGACCCAGATCCCTTCTTTAACTTAATCTTTCAAGGTAAATAAGTACTATTACTACCCCTACAAGGCGTGCTTATTATGCCCGCTACACATGGTTGCACTTGAGCGCTATGGCGAGCCTGTCCCAGTGAGTGAGCAGTCTCCGCAGAGGGATCGTTAGGAAGCTGTGTGGCCAGCGGTTTCGGATTCTTCTCACGAGAGTGGCTGAGTTTAAATCCCAACCTACTCTGGAAACAGATATATCGCCAACGTGCACTTTAAACTACCCGGGTAGACGAACTTTTAACACAAATACACTGAACTTTGGTCGTCGTTGGCGTCTTTCGTGTCCGAGAATCCATTCCAACAGATTAAGGTGTGTGCTTGAAACGAAGATGGCTTGACAGTCCACGGTGAGAATACAAGAGGCTGGGACAGTGTGGACAGGGCATAGTAGGGGGTAGACCCATTCCTGCGGCTCTCTGTTCATGGCGGGTTTTTTTTCTCTTCCGCCTGCGTTCGTTTGTCTGTTTCAGCCTTGATGGAACCAGCCGGGCAGGCAGCTCTCCAGTGCTTTCGATTTTTCGCTACTTTTTCCCAGTTCTTAGGGTCGATGTTGAAGGTGATCAGCGTTCCCTTGATACAGTCCTTGTAGCGTTTTTTTGGGAGCTCCTCTTTTACATTGACCTTCAGTCAGTTCAGAGTATAAAATTTGTTTCGGGAGTCTGTCATTTGGCATCCTCTGGATGTGGCCAAGCCACCGCAGCTGATGATGTTCAACTGTCGTCTCGATGGAAAGGTGATCGGCTCTTTCGATAACTTGATTGTTGGTGACCCGTTCTTGCCAGGAAATTCCCAGAATACCTCTGTTTTTGCTGGTGGAAGCGTTCTAGTTTATGGATTTGGTATTTGTAGAGGGTCCAGGCTTCACAACCGTACAGGAGGGTTGAAAGAACCACTGCACTGTAAACCATGATTTTGGTTGATGTCTTGAGATCACAATCATAGAAAACACGGTGAGAAAGTCGGCCAAAGGCAATGTGGGCAGCTTTCAGTCTGTTGGTGATATCCGGTTCTAGACTGCATGTTTCTTCAAGGATACTTCCAAGGTATTGAAAGGATTGAACTCGTACCACACACGCAAAGACGATCTACTATTTTTGGGTTTTTGAGGGTTTTGAAAAGAAAGCTATATTCTGTTCCTATTTTTATTTTGTTTCTATTTTTTATTTTATTCAATTTTCCTACTGTTTGGTAAAACTAAGGGTTTACATTCTCAGTAGATTGCGAACGTACTAATTGTTGGTTAATTGTGTATTTGCCGGCTGTTCTATTTTTCTGTACAAAATCTCACCTAGTTACTTATTCTGTCATACTACTCAGAACCTAGGTACTTGATATATAGCTCTCTAGTCTTATTAAAGACAGGGTTGCTACAGTCGCATAGCAAACCTTTTCTGGGCCTGTCAGCCTCATAATTTTTGTGCAGAGTTATGACTGTATGATCAAGAACCTCTCATGGTTGCGGTGACCTTTGAAAAACCTGTTTTATACCGCATTGGTTAGGACTGCTAGAAGTCCTTGTACTTGTGTGTTTATTTAGAAAGTGACAGGTGAATCAGCCGATCATATTTTGCTGTTGTAGTGGTTGGGACAAAAAATATCACCCTAGGACTTCTCGAAGTCCAGACCTATGCAGACATGGGCTCACTCATAAAAAAGAATGATGTGCAGTTACTGGGCAGACATTATTTATGATTGACTGACTCTTTGACATTGGCGACCCAAATCTACTGGTTCACTTAAACCAATCGAACCACACATCACTAACGTTAGTCTGTGTATCAGATCAGTGGGATGAAGTTTAGTTTAGTTAGAGAAAGAAGTAAAACCAAAGCATGGCTACAGGAAGCGACGAGAGCGATGTTGTAGCTAGCTTGTTAACGTTACCCTTCTGAAGACGTGCTTTCGGGGAAAAGCAACAAGTGGTTGGAAATGGAAGGCCAACTCCCGCTCTTGTTTCGCCTATGCTTCATCACCTCACCTGTCTGGTGTTGACCATTCCCATATCCACCTCTTCAGTTGAGTGGTCTTTCTCGGCCCTGAAACGCATCAAGACGCACACCAGAAACACAACAGGACAGGATCAACTGGGAGCTTTGGCATTGATGTCCATAGAAAAAGGCCTTCTGATGGAACTTAAAGCCAAGGACAGACTGCATCATGCTGCCATTGACCATGTGACAAAGAAAGACCGACGGATGGACTTATATTCAAATAGCCTAATAAGGTCAGCTGCTTAATTTTATTTTACTCCAAAAAAAGCTGGCGTATTCATTTTACATATTGTGATGACACTTCATAGCTGGTTAATGCCACACTTTGCTCATGTAACGTTAGGCCTACTATACTCAATATCATGGTGTAAGGTTTGGCATATTTTGCATATGATTGTATTGTGACTTTGCTCACGGCATATTATGCATGTGAAGGTTGATTTTATCATTATTTCTATTCTTTGCTCATGAAATGATTTGACTTGATCTGGTCAGTTTATAAAGAAGAGGTTTTATGATGCTGCATGCTAGCGCTGTCCATGGTGATGTTGTAGGCCAGAAGCGGAGGCCATGTCATGTGCATTTTCATTGTTTTCCAAGTATGGAGAGAGACGAAGACTATTTGATATCCAATGGATTTGATTTTGTGGATCTTGAGGCACTGAGTTACTGGCAGTGTGTGTGTGTGTGTGTGTGTGTGTTTGTGTGTGTAAGTGTGTGTGTGTGTGTGTGTGTGTCACAGCTGTGTGTTGGAGCTGTTCACATGTTAAAAAATACCCCCAAAATTTGGCTGATTACAATATCATTGTGCCGTTGAAGGCCCACTGCCAGACCCCACGGTTCGCTACTGATGTATAGTATCTGTGATGGACTGGCGGCCTGTCCAGCGTGTCTCCCCGCCTGCTGCCCAGTGACTGCTGGGATAGGCTCCAGCATCCCTGTGACGATAATGGATGGATAGTATCAACAGGTTTCATCACATAGGTGGTTTATATGTTTAACAGCTAAAAAAAAAAAAGTGTTTTAGCATTTCATACATACCTGTTCGAAAGAAACCTGAATAACATGTTTTACTGACGAAGCCAGGAAATGATAAAAGATTGCCAAGAATTGGTAAGATATCGCTTCTTTAAAGCTGCTGTTGGCCACCTTGAATAAACGAGCACGGGTTTGAAAGTAGGCAACAAACCTACCCTCCTCCTCTCCCTCGCTCAGAACTATTGCGATTGGTTGCTCAGATTCAGACCCATCAAATTTTGCCCAGTAGCAAAATACATGCAGTGGCTTAAAGCTATAGCACGATATTACAATTACCCCAAAACCGAGACAATATCGAGTCTCGTATCACAATATCAATAATTGTATCACTATGTCGCCCAGCTCTAGTTGCAGTCAGTGGTCACATTCAGGGCTGCAAATGTGCAGTTGTGTTAAATGAGGCATCATCTGGTGGGATGCTGTTACTGCTGGCGTTTGTCAAAACAGTTGCCTGTCTCTTTAAAGACAGCTCTTGGCCCTTGGGGAACAGAACTACAATGTGAAATATGAAAGTGCTGAAGGTGAAGTCGAGGTTATTGTGGGGCATTGCCTCTGCATCAGCTGGCTTTCCTCTCCACGGTTCACTTACATGGTAGGAGACAGCTGCAGTCTTAGCCGATCAATTTCTCTGAAACACAGCAAAGATGACAACTGCTTCCAAAAAAAATCATCCGTACACGTACCCTTCATATACTCTCTGCCTAAGTCTGATCATATATTGCTAAGTATGCTCTTTATGTCCTTTAATATGCACTGTTAAATCTACTTCATTTGTCTTGGAGATGTTGGACATCTGCCTTGCCTTCAGAGACAGATGCTGTGTTGTGCTCTGGAGTTTTTTTCGCAGTTTTTGGGAGGGTTTTTTTTAAAAAAAATTTGCAACGTGCAGCATACAAGAGTTTATTTCCTACCCAGTGTTTTCGTTCTTTTGTTTATCCATAATGTCAATAGTTGTCCTTGATAGCTCCCAAAAGATAAATAGGCAGGCAGTGTCGCAACGGGTCTGTCAGAAAGAGTGGAGACGGCTGAGGGATGTCAGCACATTAAAGGCTTCGCTGAATGGCTGGCAGGCTGTGCTGCCAAGAGAAACGAAGGGATCATGCGGTTTTCAGCTGCACTTAGATGCAGACATCTTCTTTTACTTTGACAGATATAGCTATAGCCATCAAATGGTAGAAGTTTTACATAGGTGCTCCATATTCTGTCCATAGTTCCCCCAATTCTGGACAATCTCTCTCTTCGTTACCCCCTCTCTTGTAGGCTGTCTTTGCTTATTGATTGTCATCACTTACTACCCCCACACACACACGTGCACACACAAGCATGCACGTGCACACACACACATGCACAGATGAAGCATATCTGTTTGAGCTTGCAGTGAGCTTGCAGCCTCTTTTCACACCAAGGCGCCATCACTCCAACTACAGTTTTCCACATCAAGGCAATGCAGCGGTGCTGCCGCTACCTCATGATGTCCATATCATCTAAGCCCACAACCATCTGTTTAAAGAGGGCAATCTTCTTCAGTCGCTTGGGAGCACTGAGGATCGGAGGGACAGACAAATAGAGGGAGGATTTGAAAGTTGAACTTTGTTTCCTTTTTATATATTCTTGCTCCATCTGGGGTGTTTATCCAGTTTGTTTTGACTTGTGCGGTCTCTATCGTGTCTTTGGCATTTCTTTTGTATTGCATTTATTTGTTTATGTGCTGCGAAACACAGATCAAGAGTTTGGTCACTTTTTTGATGATGCCAATCATAATTTAGTTGTACACAGGAATGCTGCTGGCATGTCGTCACAATTTGGAGGGGTACAACTTGTACGCTCACACACACAAACACACACACACACACACACACACACACACACACACACACACACACACACACACACACACACACACACACACGTGAAAGGCAAAGCACTATAATCGAAGCCAGACTGGTTCATTTCATACTCGACTTGCAAAATCTCTCTCCAGAGAATCTATTGAAGTAATTATA
This sequence comes from Lampris incognitus, assembly GCF_029633865.1. NCBI lineage: Eukaryota > Metazoa > Chordata > Actinopteri > Lampriformes > Lampridae > Lampris > Lampris incognitus. Next base: position 24,075,125 of record NC_079211.1, on the reverse strand, counting down.
TGCCATGTGAGACGCCTCAGTTCTCCCATTGCAAAATAGAAAACTGGGCTGTCTGGAGACCCTGCTTATTACAATACAGTGAAATAGACTATAACTAGACTATAACTATAACAAGGTGTGGCATATGCTATAGAAAATCCTAAATACAATTACAGCTGTTGTCAGTCAAACAAACTGTGCTACGTCAATCACCAAAGTGAGATTTATTTTGCTTTTTATAACTGCGTTAGACTTATGAATGGGAATGATGACTTTGGCGTATGTACTACAGTACATGCTGTGCTCTCAGCTGTGTACTTTGGTCTCTGGTTATCCTATGTGGAGCTCAGGGCTCTGGACAATGCAGCTCTTGCTGGTTTACACAGCGCAGTCCGTCTACGTGGAGATTAAATCTTCCGCTAACTTTGCGTGCCATGTTTGTTTTAGGACCTAGAGTTGTCACAATGGGTCACCCCCTGTTCCACACAGCCCCTTTTTTAATGGCCCAGTAACTGGGTGACCCACAAACTGGTCAGGACAGATGGGAGGAGAGGAGGGGAGAGGAAAAGAATGGATAGAGCGGTTTGGGAAGAATAGGAACCGTTGTGGCACGGCCGTTCTGATGAGTCACTGAGAAGATGGTTTCGCCCGAGCACGTAGATCAACAAGGCTGATGATGTAGATTATCGTGATAATCCCTGATTGCTGATCGATAGATGCCGCAGTGCCTGAATCCTCTTGAGCAGGACTCCGTGTCCCCTCTGCTCAGCCACAAGATGAAAGACAGACTTCACCTCAACATTTTTTTTGGGTCTGGATCATTTTTGTTTTCTCAGGAGGCGTAAAAGCCCGCAAAAGTTCCTGATCCAGTCAATTCCATGAAGGGGGGAGGCGGAGGAGGGGTTGGATGGTGGGGGGTGAGGTTGTTCCCTGCCAGGGGTTGCCAGATGTGTGACCCGGCCCATCACTCTCCAATAAGAGCGACAGCTGACTCGCAGCATGGAGAATCATATGGCAACCTGTACTGCTGCCTCTCAGTCTGCATAGGAAGATGTGAAATGATAAATAAATAATTTTCAAAAAAAGATGGAGAAAGAAGGATGGGCAATATGTCAAATATTCGATTCAAAGATGGTGTGGGAGAAAAAAAAGAGGGGTTTGAGGGAAAAAGAGACAACCATGGTTTTGATGGGAAGATCTGCAGTTCACATGTTCCGTCCTGTTTGGTTGACTGTACCAGCGGAGCCGGCCCTCAAGGCATCACTCCCCCCCCCCCCCCACACACACACACACACACACAAACTTTGTTTTTCTATAACTACATTCATTCCCTAGCCTTTAACCCTAACCTTAACCATCACAACTACATGCTTAACCTTAACCCTTACCCTAACCTTAGCCTAATCCTAATTCTAACCTTAACCTTAAACCCAAATCCTAACCCTAAAATAGACCTTTTTTCCTCGTAAAATGTCCCCACAAGGTAGGTGGTTTCTATTTTTTCTATCCCGATGGGGACATTTGGGATAGAACAAGGGCACATGCACGCACGCACGCACACACACACACATCCCGCCCTAGCTTACTTAACATAAAACCCTTCCTCTTTTTAGACTTTCACTTGTGCAGCATAATAAAATCGGTGTGGTTCTCAGTCATTCACTTCAATCATCCTCTTGTGTCTCTATCGCTCTCCCTGTCTCTGTGTCTCCCTCTGCCTGTCTGTCTACCTATCTCGCTCTCTCTCTTTCTCTCTCTCTCGCTCACTAATAGTCTCTTGATACGGTTTCAGGCTGTGCAGGTTCATCAATTTGTAAAGAGCTTAAAGGGAACAGGAAAGGCAATAGCAATTTATTAGTCAGGTTTTCACATTAATAGACTACAGACACTGCATGACATGGATGTCTGCCCCCATTGGTGGAGAGCCACTTTTCTCAGGATCTTATTGGTTGGCCCAGAGATGCAATCAGTGAGCAAACGAGATAAGTTCTGTATCTCTGCGGTCTGTTTAGCATTAGACCCCCTGTTGTGGAGATGGCCTGAATGTCCCAGAACAAAAGTAGCGGGAGGAACGGGCCACATGTGGATCTGTGTTGTTTTAGCCCTCTGGGGAGAGGGAAGTGAGGTGATAAAGATCTCTGGGGGGTTAAGCTCAACCCCTATTGTTCAAAAGGCCAGAATTTGTGAGTGTGTGAGGGTCTGTGTGTGTGTGTTTGAGTGTGTCCGAAACCCCTTTCACACATGCAGCGTACCCTGTCAAATTTGCAGCAATTTTCCATATTGGGGTTATGTCTGAACGCAAGCTGATATGCCTGAAAAGATGTATTGGCAACTGGCCAGCTCAAGACCTGGAAACATTTATGTAAATGATCTGGAATGGCAAAAGTTTGCACAAAAGCTGTAAGATTGCCGGGTCAAGCACATAAAGAGTTACGTCAATCTTATGTGAGACGCTTTTATGGGAGCAAGAAAACCAGTAACAGGAAATGCATCTGCGATTTGCACACGGTATGCCTTCTGAAGTGGGGGATTTATTTGAAAACCAGGAAAGGTAAGAACATATTTTAAAATTTCTGAAAATGGGACCAAACTAAAGGGGTACCTTCAGCCTGCACAAAGGATGAAATCAATTGGCAGGTGTGTGGTACAGTTAGAAATGACGTAGTTTACAGTGTAATGAAATAAGAGTTATTCTACATCAGCAGGGTGATACGAGACAGAAGGCTCAAACTACTTTTCCATCCCCTTGTTTTTTTTTGGGAGGGGGGGATTTTTCCCCTCTTTTTCTCCCCAATTGTACTTGGCCAATTACCCCACTCTTCCGAGCCATCCTGATCTCTCCTCCACCCCCTCTGCCAATCCAGGGAAGGCTGCATACTACCACATGCCTCCTCCAATACATGTGGAGTCGCCAGCCACTTCTTTTCACCTGACAGCCGCTTCTTTTCACCTCCCATGCACTATGTCCAGTGGGACATGGTGCATGGGAGGATCACGCTATTCCCCCCCAAGTTCTCCCTCTCCCCCCCGAACAGGCGCCCCAACCAACCAGAGGAGGTGCTAGTGCAGTGACCAGGACACATACCCACATTCGGCTTCCCACCCACAGACACGACCAATTGTGTCTGTAGGGACGCCCGACCAAGCCGGAGGTAACACGGGGATTCGAACCGGCAATCCTCGTGTTGGTAGGCAATGGAATAGACCGCCACGCTACCCGAATGCCCCACCTAATTGTTTTTATGCGAATTTTGTCATTTTGAATAAAAAGAGCTCGATGGAAACGGTAACTATAGAATAAAATCTGCATAATTCAAGTAAAGGCTTGTATGCTCGCTTGAGGTGGATAAGCTTTTTATTCAACATGAAAAAATATTTAAAAAACTTTGCAATGGAGACCCATTTGTTGTCATGTCACATGTAAACAAACTCTATCCCGAGATCTCATAAATGGAAACTGTATGTTTGAGCGGGGAAAACCGCCAGCGGTGCCTGAAAAGTAATGTTACATTCATTCATTCTACTACTACTACTACTACTATACTGATCCAGTATGGAAATCTGATTTATGATACGCATATTTGATTTGGCAAAGGTTTTACGCCGAACGCCCTCCCTGATGCAACCCTCTCCATTTATCCGGGCTTGGAACCAGCACTAAGAATGGACTGACTTGTGCATCCTCTATGGCTGGGTTTCATTCATTCATTCATTCAAACTTTATTTCAGACTCAGGGTCCAGATAATCCAGATAAAAGACAGGACATTACATATAATATACTGCATACAAAGGCACCATAAAATATCAATGTTTAGGAAAGAAGAAATATATGTTATTATCCTACAAATAAACAACTGTACTAATACCTCTACAGCTGAGTTTGGTAGCATGTAGTACTTACTAAACCTTATGTTTGATGAAACCAAGATGATCTCATTTACAGAGGCATTAAGCCGGCAAATAAACGTATACATGAGGACTTCGGAAAGTATTGACTCCTGCAGCCACAAACATTTCACTTGCACCATCTAGGTCTTTTAAGTAATAGTCTCATAGCATCGTAATAAGCTACTTGAAGTCTCTGCAAGCTTGCTTTTTTGTAGTTTGACCACAAGTGTGCAGTATAGAGTGTTGTACAATACACTCTGAACAGAGTCACTCCATCTGTACACACACTAAACTTCCATGAGAGAATGTTTGCTTGTGCATACATCATGCAGCATTGCATGTAAATGTCATCATCATCTGTCATTTCTTCTGTAATAAAATGTCGAAGATATTATACCTCATTGCAGACACCAAAATTATTATCAGACAAGTTGAAGTCAAGACATTTTAGGCATTTGTCCTCTTTGCTTCTATAGATCAAGACAACACCCTTACTGGCATTGTATTTGCTATCATGTTTCACGCCATACACAGAACATATAGTAAGGAGCTGCTGGGGACCAGTACTACAGGGACTAAGGACCACAAGATCATCTGCATACATAATACAGTTCACTAGAGAATTACAAATCATACACCCAATGTTACAGGCTTTCAGTTGCTTGGACAGATCATCAATAAATAGATTAAAAATAATTGGGGACAAAATTCCACCTTGTCTGAACCATTGCTAACCCCAAATGGGGCTGAGACACTATTGGCCCATTTTACTTGCATAGTCTGGTGGGCAGTAAGTCAGATTTTTTTTTTATTTTTCCCCCTTTTTCTCCCCAATTGTATCTGGCCAATTACCCTACTCTTCCGAACCGTCCCAATCTCTGCTCCAACCCCTCTGCCGATCCGGGGAGGGTTACAGACTACCACATGCCTCCTCCGATACATGTGGAGTCGCCAGCCGCTTCTTTTCACCTGACAGTGAAGAGTTTTGCCAGGGGAACGTAGTGCGTGGGAGGATCACACTATTCCCTCCAGTGACCCCCCCCCCCTGAACAGGCACCCCGACCAACCAGAGGAGACGCTAGTGCAGTGACCAGGACACATACCCACAGCCGGCTCCCCACCCACAGACACGGCCAATTGTGTCTGTAGGGACGCCCGACCAAGCCATAGGTAACATGGGGATTCGAACCGGCAATCCCCGTGTGGGTAGGCAACAGAATAGACCGCCACGCTACCTGACGCCCAAGCCAGAATTTTTTGACAACCCTCTTTGACTCAATTTAACAAACATCTTTCTATGATTAACATGATCAAAGACTTGGCATCAATAAAACACATAAAACTGATGAGTCTGACTTCAATATTTGTTAGTTTCCTTTAACTCATTATCTGTGGCGTTAATAAACTTTGCTCCAAAGTCTGTTTACACATGAATGTGTCGCCAAATATAACAGCGTAGTGAAATTTGCAGATGACACCACCGTGATTGAAGATGAACAATGAAGATGCCTTTAGGAAGAAGGTGAGGGACCTATCCATATGGTATCAAGATAACAACCTCTCCCTAAATGTTGAGAAAACAAAAGAGATAATTGTTGATGAAACGGTTCAGACACCAGTTTACATCAACGGTGTCCCTGTTGTAATTATGAAGAACTTCAGAATTTTAGGCTTTCAGATCTCAGACTGCCTCTCCTGGTCTCTAAACACCAGTTGTGCCATTAAGAAGGCACGATGGAGACTATACTTTCTGAGATGTCTTAAAAAGTTCAGAGTGTACACAAAAACCCTGTCTTTTTTCTATGAGACTACCATAGAGAGCATCCTTACTGGAAGCATACTGGTGTGGTTTGGCAACCTGACTGAACAGGTCCACAAACAACTGAGAAGGATAGTAAAAACTGCTTCAAACATCATAGGAACAGCACTGCCCCAGCTTCAGGACATGTACACCACCCGTTGCAGAAGGGAGGTCCTAAGTATGATGGAGGACAGCATCCACCCAGCACATGGTCTGTTCCCCTCATTCCCTTGGGACAGCGCTTACGGAACATCAGAGCTCCGACCAGCCGCCTCAGAGGCTGTTTTTATCCCCAGGGGGTCAGAATAATGAACAATAGGCACCTTACATAACTTCTGTGATTTATTATCTTGTGCAATTTCCAATTTCTTATTTATTTTTGTTATTATCTACTTATATATAGTTTTAAGGGCCGAGATAGCCATAGCATATGGATTTCATTGCAATTTAAGGTACAGGGTACTTTTTATATGTATATGACAATAAAGTGAAACTTGACTTGATTAAACTCATTTCATCTGTCCAGCAGGATTAATTCCAGGACTTTTGACAGTATGCTGGCTAAAGCTATGAGCCTATAGTTATCAAGGCTGCATACTTTTCCAGCTTTGTCCTTAATGACTGGCATTAACAGAACAGACAACACTGAGTCTGGTAACATGCCATGAACCATAAAGCCAGCAAGACACAGCAAGGAGAGGAGTTTTCCTCAGACAGCTTGTTTTAGCTTGGTGCACCCCATGTGTCATAGTCATCACTGACTCACTACTCTCGATATAGTAGTCCGCCTTATACAAATCACTTTGGACACAGCTGAATAATTCTGTCACCATAACTCAGCAACATTGTCTCTTCCAGAGATTCCATCTACAGTGCATGGTACAGATGTTTTCCAGTTAAGAACTCTCACGTCTTTCCAAAAATCAACAGCATTGTTACTTAGCAGCTTCTTAGCCATGGAACCAGCCCCCGTGGCTTGCTCATTTCTACAAATGAAGCGAATGGCATCAGATCTACAGATTACAGATAGTTCTGTGTGTGAATGGGGCTTGAGAGAGTGTGTGGAGAGAGAGAGAGAGAGAGAGAGAGAGAGAGAGAGAGAGAGAGAGAGAGAGAGAGAGAGAGAGAGAGAGAGAGAGAGAGAGAGAGAGAGAGAGAGAGAGAGAGAGAGAGAGAGAGAGAGAGAGAGAGAGAGAGAGAGAGAGAGAGAGAGAGAGAGAGAGAGAGAGAGAGAGAGAGAGAGAGAGAGAGAGAGCTAGATGGTGAGTGAGAGAGAGATAGAGTGAGAGGGAGAGAGCGAGAGAAGCAGGGATTCATACTCTGTAGGGAGTCACTGGACCTCAGAGAGAACAGATAGATGTTTTTATGCTGCACTAGCAATGACATTTGATCTCCTTCGGACAAGGTCAGTTTTGGAAGGGGCGATGTATGTTTGAGTTATTGAGTACCAAAACAATCGAGGGTGTGCGAGAAGGTGTGGAGGACATAGGGGCTTGAAAGAAGAAATGCGAAGAGTGAAGTGGAAGAGATTGATAAAGGAGCTACAGACAATGGGGGAAATGAACCTCAGATGTTTGAGCCGTGCTGTTCTCATACCTTCCTTTATATTAGCTGAGTCAGAGTGACTCACAACATGTGTAACAGAACATTTAGCTAGCAGCCTAAACAATAAGCAGCACCGGGTTCAGAGTCATACAGCACCCAGATAATAGGTGCAAGAAGCATTTTTATGTCACTAAAACGATTATGTAAGATAATGACATGCTACCTAAATAGTCAATAGTTGATAATGGAAGAAGGAGGAACAGTTATTTTTCTTGAATGAAATCTATTGATCATTATCATCTACTCTGGAAACGGATGGTGCTCAGTCACCGTCAAGACAAAACAGTCACCACAGGCCCTCCACAGTGCTAGGGCTCCTGTACTTAGAAAAGTCTTTTTTTTTTCCATATGCTCCTCCCATGGAACCCATCCGTTATCCCCAGATTTACCTCCATGTCCCACAATATGATTTATCAAACAACACAAAAACAATAATTTATAAAGGATATTTGAACATAACAATTTAGATTCCCCCTGGCTACACTCAGGAGTATGTCTAAACAGAAAGCCTGCTGAGGAACAGGCATCTTCAGTTACAGTTCTGATTGATCGAAAGGCTGTGTATGTGTGTGTGTATGTGTTGTGTGTGTTCGTGCGTGTGTGCGTGCATGTGTGCGTGGAGCCAGGCACTCCAGAGCCTCTCCATAAACTAGATGTAATGAGAACAGCATGCTTTGGACAGCAGGGAGAGAGAGTAAGACACGACGATGGAGGAAGAAGAGAGGAGAACTATGCCGCTGATCTGGGCTGGAGAGGAGAGGCCGCTTTCTAGATGTGCAGAAAGTGGCGTCCGCTCCTATCCTCTTTTCTCTCCTATGGTTTTCAGCCCTCTAATGTCTTTAACAGAGCATATCCTTACTACTATAGAGTCAAAAATGTAGGGTTTATGCATCTATAATAGTGTCCATGCACATTGGTGTCTGCATTCACAAGTACATACGTGTAATTTAGTGCATTTTTAAAGGAATTCATGTCTGTGCTGTGCACAGTTTTTGGATTTTGTCACCCTGCCATCCAGGAAAATATTGCATCAGTTCCCATTCTGTGCTGTTTCTTGATGCTAACATCCTGCAGAGGTGGCTTCCCTTCCATCCTATAGACACCATTGTGTACTATATAACCCCTGAAAGTCTGACTGAGGGAGACAGTCTTTCAGAAGGGTGTGTTAGATGAGAAGGAAATAAAACAGGAGATAGCAGAGAGCAAACGGAGACAGAGTGAGAGAGAACTATCATGTGATAGAATCAAGGTGACTCGCTATTTCCACTTGATGTATTCCTCTAACTTGGGAGCTGAGCTATCATTACGTTAGACGATGGTAACCAATGTAAACATTGTCCCATATAAAAGTCAAGGTCATTTATTCCCCCAGCTTTAGGGGGAATAAATGCTTGTCGTCTCGCTCAAGATGTTGGGTAATTTACTTTACAGTGGCTTCAGTAGTATGTGTGTGTGTGTGTGTGGGTTGGGGGGGTGGGGGATAAAAAAAAAAACTCCACACTGTAGCAAGGCCAAAGGAAACACTGCTCAGTAATAGTGTGCGACCATGTCGAATGGGGGACTTAAGCACGAGTTAAACACTAATTACGAAGGACAGGCAGAGATAACAAGATTTAGAGGGTTTTTGGGGGATCTAAAGAATGAAAATCTGATCAGTGCATTATAGGTTCAGTTCATTTTTCTCTGCAAGTGACCTGAAGAAAACTAGATCCTCTCACTTTCTGGCCACCCCCAATGGTTGATCCTTATGACGGTCTGCTTTTTGTCATTCTTCCTCTCCATCCATGCACATGTCATCAGATGTGTCCTGCATAATATACCTCATCTGAATGTAAGGTGAAGGTAGATAATCATATCCTGACCTTGGCTGTTGTTCTGGATGGAATTAGTCTGCACTGAAGGTTTTTTGTTTACGTGGCACATCCAGTTAAGACTATAGAGCTTGGTTCTCTCTGGAAAAAATACCTGATCCTAGTGTCTGCACTTCCTCACCAGACAAACCTAATTTGCATTGAAGAGAAGATGCTTCAGGCCTTGGGCCAGATTATGAATTTTTAAAGTCGAAATGTGAGTGCAAATCTCAGTTGATCCTTCCACAGACTAGACTCTGACCTGTAAAAGCTGTGAAGAGTCAGACTTTGACGAGCTCGACTGTAGTAAGTCTGATTTTTATAAATTAAAGTAATCTCCCTTTAATGCCTTTAATAGCAGTTGGAGACAGTCTGATGTTACAGCAGCAATGCCAATCTCATTCCTCTGGGAGGGAGTAAGAAGAAAAGGAAGATAGAGAAAGGATAGAGAGAATGGGGGGAAGGTGAGATGAGGGGCAACAGGAAGGAGGAGTGCACACAGTGAACAAGAGCAAAGTGAGGGATGAAAGAGATGATTTAGGGGAACTGCGTGGAAGAAGAGAAATATGGAATGAGACAGAGGGGGGAACAAAAAGGAGAAGAAGCCCAAGAACAGCGTGATAGAGGTCCCGAACGATCACTTCATATCATTTAGAAATGGAATGTGATGTCTTTGGTCGTGTTGTTATTATTTGCAGGTGCAGAAGTCAGAATCGCTGGTATTGTCTTCGCTCCCTCCTCCTCGTCTGTGAAGTCCAAGGCATTGCGGGACTCCTGTGCTGAAATCTGCAACGGCCCCAGACTGCTACACATAAAAACCAGTTTACACCAGAGAATAACTTGCTCTTATTAGTCGTAAATCTGTCAAAGAGTAGAGAGTTAAGATTGGAGCAGCGCATTACGGTCACCGTAGTGTCTCATTTTCTACATAAAAGGATAATCCTTTATGTAAATAACAGTGCAGTTCAGGACATCTTTATGAGGTGGTGGAAGTCTCCCGAAATCTAAACCTACTGATGGGATTTAAGATTTAGGATTTCCTCATGTCATCTCAGATACTTTGTCACCAGCTTTTATAGATTCATGTTAACTGTAGCCTTTCACCTGAACAGCTGCGAAAAGGCTCCCCCTTGTGTCCAGAGTCACATTAGGAAGGCTCCCACCATGTCCTCTAACTGCGTGCCTATTTAGTTCCTGGTTTCCTCAAGCTTATGACAAAAGTTGGATATCATTGAATAGAATTCTCGAACAGTGCTTGGACATCCTTTGTCCTGTCATATTTCAGTCAAGTCTTGCTTTTATCTCCAGCTTTTCCTGAGCCAGGCTGTCTGGCCTCCTCTGAGCTCCTCAACTGAAAGGAGGCAATGGCAAGTGTGCTTGATGGATGGCTCTGGGAGCGGTTGTTTCGTGAAATCAGACACCAGGACAGAGTGTGTGTAAGCGTGTGTGTGGGTGAGGAAAATGGCAGGGCTGTGAGGTCAATACGACAGAAGTGGCATCTCGGAAGAGCATTGTGCATGCACGTGACACATAAATGGATGCACACTTGTACACCGCCTGAAGGATATGAGAATTGCTGATCCCATTTCTGTGTGTGTGTGTGTGTGTGTGTGTGTGTGTGTGTGTGTGTGTGTGTGTGTGTGTGTGTGTGTTCCGATGTGGTGTGGTGAGGTGAAAGAAAAGGTTATCCTGTTCAAAGAGCTGAGGCGTTGACCAACTACTCAGTGAAAGGCAGCCCTTCACACATTTATGCATGGTCATACACACACACCACTCAGATTCATTATATTAATTATTCTTCTTTGTTTTTGTTTTTTCCCCCTCTCCCTCCCTCTTCTCCTGGTTCTCAACATTGCTGTGACTGTCGACTCGACTCCCTGTGGCCTTCCCATCCCTTATCACAGGTATGTGGTTCAAGTCTTATTTCACACACACACACACACACACACACACACACACACACACACACACACACACACACACACACACACACACACACACACACACACACCTCCAACTCAACTTCCCTGCTGTCTTTCTGCCAATCAAATTGCCCCATTATTCCCTGTTTGTGCATCTCAGCATTTGCACATTTTTGGGAATTCATACACTCACAGAGCTGTCAAACAAACACACTATCATGTCACTCCTCGTATGAAAGAGAGAGCATGAGCATAGCCTCTCCATGTTTAGCCAGCAGTGATATGAATAGGTGCAATATAGATGCATTGTGGAGATTGCATGCACAAGACACTCTCTGTAAACACCATTTGTCACAGTCTTGGTTGTTATCTTCTGAGACAGCCATGTGGAAGTGATTTTTGTGGCCAAAAAAATTGCTTTCCTCAAGAGGGGTTTACAATATTTTAACTCTGGCATTTTTCTGGTGTGTCCCCCCCCCCCCCCCCTCAGATTTTCTATTTTACTCAGTTGCTCAAAGGTTGACTCGGCAGTTATTCACCCCGTCTAAAAATACTTTCAACCCTCCAGACGGTCTTTCCTCAGAGGAAATGGCTCATTACAAAAAGTATGAGGTGATTTTTTTTCTCGTTTTTACACTGTTCTTGATAAAAGTGCAGTGAGAACATGGATGTGTAAATGTGTGTGTGTGTGAACCGCGGTGCACGATGACACATCCTTAAGCGCTTCCTGATGGAGCGCTGTGTGGTTCTGACTGCAGTGTATTCCGGCAGACAGACAGACAAACAAGGGTGTCAGAGTGCCATCTCTGTCATCACTACTCCACGTGCTCCTGCTGCTGCAGTCAGAGCCCCATGTGTCTGACAGGGGGAAAAGGCCCAACTCGGTCCCCAGACTATACTGTCTGTTGTCTGTTCTGGGGTGAATCATCCCTGACAGGACTAGATCGTATCTACGGTCTACTGAGATGAGCTATGACTGTGTGCTTTCACAGAGAAAATATGTAGATTTCGATCTGCCATAATATAAAAGTCATGACAAATATTGGCGGCACAGTGGCGCAATGGTTAGCGCTGTTGCCTCACTGCAAGAAGGTCCTAGGTTCAAACCCTGGGGTTGTCCAACCTTGGAAGGGCGGGGGTGTCATCCCAGGTCCTTTCTGTGTGGAGTTTGCATGTTCTCCCCGTGTCTGCGATGGGTTTTCTCCAGGTGCTGTGGTTTCCCCCACCATCATAAAGACATGCATGTTAGGGTTAATACTCCTGTCTGTGCCCCTGACCGAGGCATGGCAAGACAAACTGCAGTTGGTCCCTGGGCGCTGCACGGCAGATGCCCACTGCTCCTAGCTACACAGCTAGGATGGGTTAAATGCAGAGGAAGAATTTCCCCATGGGGATTAATAAAGTAATAAAAAAAAATTGCAGACGCAGCTTGGTTTTTATTGAGTCTGATTGTCCGGCAATAATGTAAACAGTTATCCCAAGTGTAGCCCCTTTTACCCCATGACTATAGAGGGTAGGGTCAGAGGTTTTCTCACTATAATCCAATTTACATTCATCTTAGTTTGGTTTCAGACTAGGATGAATGTAAATTGTTTCCAAACCATCCAACCTTGCTCAAGTTGGACGGTTTTGAGACAAAGCAAGAGAGGCAAGATTGAGGTGGCTTGGATGTGTGTGGAGGAGAGATGCTGGGTATATTGGGAGAAGGATGCTGAATATGGAGCTGCCAGGGAAAAGGAAAAGAGGAAGGCCAAAGAGGAGGTTTATGGATGTGGTGAGGGAAGACATGCAGGTGGCTGGTGTGACAGAGGAAGATGCAGAAGACAGGAAGAAATGGAAACGGATGATCCGCTGTGGCAACCCCTAACGGGAGCAGCCAAAAGTAGTAGTAGTAGACATTCATCTTAGTTTGGGTTCCCTAATTATACCGATTCCCATGAAATGAATAACCTTTAGATGAATAATCAAACAAGACAAAGTTGCAACTTGAAATATTTAGTTATTGTAAAATAAATAAATAAATAAATAAATAGTGCACTTTCACTATATCAGGCTCAATACAGTTCAAATACAAAATTAGAGTAGGTACCTTTTTCAGTATTCCAAATCAAACACATTAACTAAACTAAAGCCGGCAGCTATCAAACTAATAAAGAGGTCCTCACAAACCCACCCTCGTTGCAGGCCTGAATTCATGTGTCCAACCAATGTTATCTTCACTCTTGCGCGCTAAACGGACAAACATACTCAATCAGTTCAGGAGAATGGCAGTTCCAGATTGTTCCTACAATGACAGGAAATGGCGGTGCACGTGAATGGTCCACGCACGGGTGAAAACGAGACGAAAGGCTTGCTTCTGGTGACTTGTTCCCACATGAGAATCCCATGTAGCCAAAGGAAGTTTGATCAAACCCTGGTGGCTCAAACCGCTATCTGGTGTGTCTGTTCCCATGCGAGTCTTGTTTCAGTAGCTGTGTATGTTCTATGGATGTACTAGTACTATAGTACATTGATTAGAACTAGTACTATAATACATCCATGGCCCTGTGATGGCCTGGTGGCCTGTCCAGGGTGTCTCCCCGCCTGCCACCCAATGACTGCTGGAATAGGCTCTAGCATCCCCGCGATCCTGAGCAGGATAAGCGGTTTGGATAATGGATGGATGGATGGATGGATGGTATGTTCACTGAACTAGCAAAAAAGGCTACTACATCAGCTAGCTTAGCTAACTAGCTGGCTAGCGACAGTCACGGTGAACTGGAGAATGACGCAGTAACATCTAACCAACGTTCACTTTACATCCACCAATATCACATTCATAGCTTACACCTTCGAATGTTGTGCGATTAAACTTGTAAACCATAAGACTGACATTTGCTACGTTTTCCAAATACCTCCTCTTCACAAGCCCTGAATCTACCGTCTCACCCCCTCTCTCTCCAACCGCTTGCCCCTCCCTCCACCGTTACCCTTCCCCCTTACTCCTGATTGGCCTTACGTACAACAGGTAAGTAAAATAAAACATATATATATATATAATCATATATACATATTTGAAATAACATTAAACATTTCAACATATTCTAATCATATTTCAATATAGTACAACTGTACCAAAATGATAAACTTTATGAAACCAAAATACACCAGGTAAGCAGCACTTTAACAAAATGTCTATTTTGGAAATATGGGTGGCACAGTGGCGCAGTGGTCAGCGCTGTTGCCTCACATTAAGAAGGTCCTGGGTTTGAACCCTAGGGTTGTCCAACCTTGGGGGTCATCCCAGGTCGTCCTCTGTGTGGAGTTTGCATGTTCTCCCCATGTCTACGGTGGGTTTTCTCCGGGCGCTCCGGTTTTCTCCCACTGTCAAAAAAGACATGCATGTAGGGTTAGTATTCCTGTCTGTGCCCTTGACCGAGGCATGACAAGACAAACTGGAGTTGGTCCCCAGGTGCTGCACGGCGGCTGCCCACTGCTCCTAGCTAGGATGGGTTAAATGCAGAGAAGAATTTCCCCACGGGGATCTATAAAGTATCTCAAAATCAACAACAAACAAAAAAAAGCAATATGCACTGTACTAGCTAATCACACATTCCAGCAACATGTTTTTTTTCCCCCTTTTGGTTCCATCTGTGGGGCCATCAGAGATCTCTGTATATAGCTAAGAGACTACACATAAATAGTGAAAGTCTCTTCTATAGCTGTTGGAGGATAATGCAGAGCCAGAGCTCAGACACTGTTTTGCAGTGGACATCAGCCCCGCTCCCCCGGCACATCAAAAGGACATGCATACAGTACAACAACAAACTAAGGGCCCAGCTCTTGCAGCCGCCATTGGACGCTGACTGTATAATCCAAACAAGCGTGATAAAGCAAATAGGACCCCCTGCCCTGACCCAATGGGTGCATGCTTGGGGAGCCCAGCTTGGCCTGCTGGGGTGGTTTCTTTAATGTGGCGGGGAGGTGACATGCTGGAATGCTCTCCACAAACAACCGCTCAGCTCGCATGTGTCAGTGACCTCTGTGTGTGTGTGTGTGTATGTATGAATATTAGTGTGATTTTTCTGCCAAAGGTGCAGTCGGGTTTCATTTAGACCTGGAGCAGACCACATTGTGGTTGTCATTAAATACAAGCCTGCAGCAGCTCCAAACAAAGGGGACAGTATTTGGCCCGGGATGTTTTGTTTTTTGTTTTTTATTTTTTTGTTTTTTTGCTGAGGTCACAGACAACAAATGTGGCGATTTGTATCGCACAAGCATCCCGGTACAGAACACAACCGTTACACAATTTGTTCCTTCCCTCATGTTAACCAAATTGACAAAAAACAATCCTATGTAAAACTGGCTGTCACTCCTTTCCATGCCCTTTGGGCTAGTGGCCCTATGTGATCTAGCTTATTAAGGAATGTATGTATAAAGAAGTCTTATCAGTACTGTCAGAGGTTTTCACACCAGTAGCCTTATCCCTGGCTGCATCTGGACTTCTCTTTCATATTTAAGAATATGTAGGAATATAGTAACAGTTTAAAAGGAGATTGTAGTTTTTTGAAGGCCAACCACTCCACCTCACCCCACGACCATCCCCCCTGAAACTTTTTTTCTATAAATTGACCACTGCCTACATGGCACCAGTGTCTCCCTTGTGGTTGAATTGGTTCAGTCTTTTGGTGGGTCTAGAAGACTACGCATGTCTGTCTGTCTCTCTCTCGTGGTTTATAGGGTCAGGCATGAGGCGGGGTTGAGGGTGTGATTGTTTGATCTGCGTTGAGTGGGGGGGTTGTGTTTGTGATTAGAGCACAGTGGCCCTCTGCAGCATAAACACATGGACAGAGTGAAGGATTTATCAACTCTTAACAGGTAGCAGTTACCCATGTGAGTCGTACTGAGCAAGGGGAATTGGCCTGGAATGCAGGCCTAGATGTACCCTCCTCCTACCCTCCTATCTTCCTACCCTCTTACCGTCCTACTCTCCTACCTTCCTACTCTCCTACATTCCTACCCGCCTACTCTCCTACCTTGCTACTGTCCTACCTTCCTACCCTCCTACTCTCGTACCTTCCTGCCCTCCAAAGCCACAAAAGAAATCCTCGCTTCCTCCGTCCCTCCTTTTCTGAATTCTTGCCGTTGAGGTGTGAAGGGTCAGGATTTGGTGTGGATTAACTCCTGTCTAGGGAAAGGATTTGAGGATATCCACCTGCTGAACCGATGTTCGGGGGGGGGGGGGGCAAACCTAGTTGTGCAAACAAGCTTTTGAGAGCTGTTGGTGTTTATGTGAAGCCTTTTTTTCCCCCTTCTTTTTATTGTTGTTTGGTGAAAGTGTGGGTTGCTGTCTTCTGGTTTTGGCCTGTTTCTTCTTTCAGACAAATGTGATCCAGCCTCTGAGAACTTTAAAAGCCTTGTTCAACCCATGCTGAAACTTATTTGTTGTTCAACATGGAAACACAATTACCAAAAGGAGGAAAAAAAGGAAGTGCTTGACTCACTTTTTGGTAAAATGATCCCCAGTGTCGATTTCACAAGCTCCAATTTTTCCCCTCACAGAATGTGAGCGAATGAGCGAGTTGGTAATGGGATTTCAAATGGGAGGGCGTCTCTTCTTTCATGGTTGATGGTAACCATATTGATGGGTTTGTGTTTTAAGATTTCAAGTGCCAAGCACTTAAAGATGGGACCCGCGAGGTCTGAGGCAATCACTTTCTCAATCGCCCTCGGTAACACTCTGTGGGATGAAAAGAGATGCCGAATGGTTCGAATTAGAGATCTGTCCTCTACTAATGTCCTCATCTGCCCAATAAATAGTAAATTAATACAGGCTGATGACTTCACAAACCCAATCAATCCCACACGGAGAGAAGTAAACAACACAACAGGGGGTTAAATGGGATGGAAACAGGGAAGAGGGATGTAAGGGGGGGTGAAGCAAAGAGAGAGAGACTTTAAAGCCTTGTCAGACGTAGTCAGCTTTGACTGGTAAGCATTAAAGTCTAACATAGTGTGTGTGTGTGTGTGTGTGTGTGTGTGTGTGTGTGTGTGTGTATATATGTGTGTGTGTGTGTGTGTGTGTGTGTGTGTGTGGCAGTGAAGTGAAGAAGGGATGCAGGTTTCCTATACGAATTTCAACATAGTATTTGTGTAAATGTTAGGGTTTTGTAGTAGAATTACGAATCCGGTGGAATTCAATTCTGAAACCTGTTCCAGTTTATCGCCGAGTAGAATCACTCATATCCGGACACAATGCAAAGCTGTCTGTGTCTAATCGCTCACTCCAACAGCCGATGGTGCTCATAAAAGACAATTTACAACCTTTTGCAGCCAAGTGCTCAAAGGATGTTTAACTACACCACATCCAAACGGATCCAATGATTGATATTGGCCGTCGAGGCAGCGTCTGGAGAACAGAGAGAGGAGTGCAGGTGATGCCTTTTGGGACCGTGCATGCATTTGGGCAAAGGTGAACTATACAGTGAATTCCTGTGCCGTTATTAGCCATCCCCTTGGGCGTGAGCTCACTCGTGTGCAGGGATCTTAAATCGAAGCGAACGCCGCATTGACGTTCACTCCGTGCCCATCATTTGTGTTTTTGCGGGCGTTCTCGCCCTCTTAAACTCTCTCCTTTGTATGAGTTTATACAAGCGAGCTGAAACATATAAAAGGTCTTGATTACTACAACACAAAGACAAATCCAGGTGACGGGGACTGATACTGAAACCAAATACCCTACCATACGGCGTAATTGCATGCGTGTGCGTTTGTTCAGCGTGCAGACAGAAGAAAAATAACGGAGCAGACGATTAACCTCAGTGACTTTATTCTGATGTATTGACTCCGCGGTGATTCACAACCATATGTTCCTTCTATCACAGAATGCTTGGAATTTTTTGGCTGTGATCCGTTTTCAGGAAAACAATCGGGGTTATGCCATTTCCCGCCCCCCTCCCTGCCCCCCTTTTATGTCGTATCAGAAACAATCAGTTCCCTTTTGAGATATCAGGTTCCGCTTGGTCTGAGCGATTGCTTGTTATCCTCGGCCTGTGGCAACAGAGAGAGAGGGAGGGGCGAGAGGAGGGAAGGGCGACGCAAGGAAGCAGACGTAACGACGCGGAGGAACCACTGGAGTAAAAGACAGTGGGAACTGCGTTCAGACCAGAGTTGCGGATGCTCTGAAGACAGATGTTTACTCCAGGGCTGCAGTCCTCAAAGACAAATCTCTGCACACTGATGGATGTGGTGTAAGTGTCTGTGAGGACCTGGGTGGAGACCTAAACCGCTTTCTGCGACGGGATACAACTCACTTAATAAACTAGGACTTATTAAAGCCCATTGTTTAAACCCGGGACTCAAAACAGAAATTGAATCTAGCCCTCTGTGATCCAACCTCATTAAAATCCCCTTCAACTCATCGGATGCCATACACACTGTCACATTTATTAATGCAATATCCTGGTCCTAGCTGGATTTTTTTCCCCATTTGGTTGTGTTCAGTCAATTATGATACATGTTATTCAGAGACCTATCAGAAACAGTAAGCATACAGTTTTAAATAAACGGTCAATGGCAAATGGATAAGCATCCTGCAGGCTGTAATATCAGATGCCACAGTGATGTGGTAACATATTTCATTTATGCTACATATCCTCTGGCTATGAGAGCAATTCAGATAAATATCGAAATGAAATGCCGGCCAAGCTGTACATACACGCTCACCACAAATATGGTGCTTGTTCTCTGCATGCATGTGTGTTTGGGATTGGTAGTGGGAACAGGGGAGTTACATGCATGCATGCATGTGTGTCATCGGGGTACAGTGGCTATGAGTGTACACGTGTGTATGCATCAGGGCAAGGGTTGATTTGACTTTACATTAAAAGGTAAACAGAAATTGCAATTCATTTGCTAATGATACAGCTTTCATTCTCAATTCTTAATAGGTTGGATTTGACAAGCTTGCACCAAAAAGTGTGTCAATATTTGTTTTTTGGAGAAAATCCACTTCCTGAATTGATTGCATCGCTAGCAAATTGAACCCAGCTGTAGCGTGTGTGTGTGTGTGAATGTATGTGTGCGTGTGCATGTGAATGTATGTGTGTTTGTGCGTGTCCTGTGTGTGCGCCAGTAAAAAGTCATACATGCAGGGAACCACTCATTCATCCCTGATTAAGTGGCCTTGGTTCTCATTCGTCTAACACCAAAGGTATCCTTGACGATATATTGCTTCCAGGAACTACAAAGAAAGCAGTAGGGCTGGTGGAGGAGAGTAGTGCGTATGTGCATGTGTGTGTCAGGGGGTGTTGGATGGTGATATATCACCTTTATTTAGCAGGGACAGATGGCCCATTACAGCTTATTATAGGCTGTTCCCTCTACTTACAGCATAATTTGTTTCCAGCTATTTGTAACTTGGGCTTTCCTTCCACACAGACGTTTGTGCGCACACACATGTAAGAGAAACCCTCACGCCCTCTCACTTTCTCCATCTCTCTCCTTCTCCTTCTTTTCCTCCATCATCTCTCTCGCTCTGTCTCTCTCTTACTGTCTCGCTCTTAACGTCTCTCTCTCTCTCTCTCTCTCTCTCTCTCTCTCTCTCTCTCTCTCTCTCTCTGTCTCTTACGCTCTCTCTCTCTGTCTCTCCCTTACTCTCTCTGTCTCTTGCTCTGTCTCTTTCTCTCTGTCTCTCTCTTACTCTCTCTCTCTCTCTCATGCATGCATGCACGCTAATGCTGGCCCTCTTGTCATTTCAGCAGGGCCTCCTCTAAGAACATAAGAGTGGGTCCCCCCCCCCTCTGTAAAATAGTCCGACGAGCCTTCACAAGCATGTCTGACATGTTTCCATCTTATTGCATTTGATGGAGCGCCTTAAATCTGGGCGAGAGAGATTACGAAGTGACGGGGGGAGTGAGGGTACCAAAAAAAAGAAGCAAAGTGACAAGAGAGTAAATGACAGAACATGGAGAAAAATCATCATTATGAGCAGAACAACCACGTCAGTGTAACCCAAAGCTGTTCCCTCTCCTCTGTGCCAGACTGACATTATCCACTCACTTCCTCTTCCCAATCGTTTGGTGGTATTAGCCTTTAAAGATGACTAAGAAGCTGTTATAAGCTATTTCAGTTACTTGAAATCATACACTCAATCAACTAATTATTGATAATTCTGTTTGATTACACGCCAGTATTGAGCATAGCGTATCCCTTTTCAAGCTCCTAAATGAGAAGAAATTGAGTTTTAGTTGCTTTAGCTGCAATGATTAATATATTTGGTTTCGGTATGTTTTTCTATTGTAACTGGATAAGTAGGTAATAAACCTAAATTGTGCAAAAATATTGCCTTGTGGTTTGCATCGTAGTTCAGTTAAGACCAAGAAATGAGATGAATTCAGTTTTTCTCCGTCCAGATGTCGCTTTTTAAGTTTTCAGACATACGCCTACCTTCTCTCACAGCTCATCAACGTCACTCACCGGCTTTTAATATGATTTCACAACAGACTGATAATATGAATGGATACCATTCAATTGAGCACCAAGGTACTTCACTGTGCCAATGCTACAGCAAATGTGTACATAACTGTAATTTATGAAGTTGACAGACCCATGTCAAGGGATCTGCCCGACGTGAAACGCACCATGCACATCTTAACGATAGCAATGATACGGTTATTTCACAGGTGCTACAGTCAATCCCCAGAAAAGAGCAGTTGTTTCAGTGATTGCCAACAGAAATTCATCTTATTGGTTCATCATGCACTAACCGAATCCCGCATTTATTGTTTGGTTTTTTTGTTTTTTGTTTTTTGTTTTTTAAGTACACGTGCACTGTGCGGAGGCTTAAGCCCTAGGTGTCAGAGATGGATGATCTCCCCCTGTTGAACTGTGGGTGATGTAGGTGCATGTGCTCCAGTTTGATCCCCATGTGAGGCTACTCTTTTCTGGACTGCAGGTCAGCCCCGCTCCGCTTCCTCCCTCTGGAGACAGAAGGACACCTGATCCGAGGTCCAGTCAAGCCTGGTTAACTTCACACCCTGGGTGGGGTGGGGGGCTGACTTGGATGAAGGGCCATTCTCTGCGAGTTGTTTGAAACAAAGTAAAGCATAGAGACGCTTAAGTGTCACTCAGGTGATTTCCCCCTTATGCAACAGAGGATGTTGTCCTTGGTAGGTATTGTGTTTCCATAGCAGAGGCAAGAGCTGAATACATCTGAGCTTGGTTTGTCCTTAGAGTACATGCATGTGCATGCGTGTGTGTGTGTGTCTCACTGCATACACAAGGAGCAATAATTGTATCTTTGTCTATGTCTGCTTGGGTTGACATGTTGTTTTTACTCCTGTACTCCTCTATATAAATTCACACGAGGGCTTCAAGATAGGTGGTCAAAGGTTTAGTTTGTGGCCCAATCTCTATTGGACCTTTCCTACTGGTTTATCTGCACCAGCTGTATTCAAGCTCATTTGTGTCACGCTCAAAGGATTCCCCCCTGGTGTTTGCACAATCAAGCCACTCCAAAGTAGAGAATGCATAATTGTCTGTCATGTTGTTTCCAGAGGACTCATTTGTTGGCTTGGTTGCTTTGATAAATTAAGATAACTCTTTCGCCGGAGCCCAGAGCAAGTCCACTTTAGTGTGTGCCACGCTGGCTGTGATTGGCCACAGTCTCCAGGGAACACCTCATCAAGACTAGAGAGAATGAAAGACAAAGGAGTAAATCACTTGAGTTCTCTGATGAGCTGTTTTTTCCTCTCGGTTTTTCTGTGATCACAGATCTTCCAACAGCATTAGGCAGGTCTCAGTTGCCAAGTAGCCTATTTGTTTCCATGTAGTTCTATACATTTGGTGAGGAGATCAAATCTCTGTAGTTTAGATCAAATAAAGACAAATGGTTATAAACGTCAAGTCTGGTTCATGGGTTGTGGACCATAAAGAAGGCCGAGGCTTTAATAGAAATAAAGTCTGCTCTGGATGGTGTTAACTGGCCTCCTAAACACTACCTTTGTTTTGTTCTCAATTTGGATCCATCATCAAGTGAGAAACGAGGACAGCTAAAGTTAGCTTATGGCGCGGAGAGGGATCAACAACAGCAGAATATTATTGCCCGTGTTGAAAATCCTGTGCAGTTTTTGCCTTCTTCAGTTCATTAAGTAATGTCTAATTCCTGTAGTGCTTAGCTGAAGACTTTTAGCAGGATGTGATGGTTTAAAGCTCCGTGATGCATGTTTGGCACAGTGGCATTGTGGTTAGCTGCAAGTGGTACTTCTGCAGTGGCACATATTAAAAAAAGCCTTGATGCCGAATTAGCCTTCTTTTTTTTTTTGTCTTTTTTTTTTTTTTTTTTTTTTTGTCTACCGCTGTGTATTAGTCCGAGTGAATATGTCAGTTTATAAAGAGTGACTTGCACCCACTGGTAATTCAATACCAAGTACTTTTTGCTTCTGGAGCCACAAGTGGTCTGGTGCAACCAGCCTTCATGTTGTTTTCTTGCATATCACATATATAGGTCTGGTCTCGCAATATTTTCAGACACAAAAAAAGGCAGCTCTTACACACTAAGGAATGACAAGCACTATTGTGTCTTCAGTAGTTTTGTGTGAGTTAATACATGGCAGTAGACAAAAAAAAACATTTCAGCATCAAGTTTTTGTGGTGGTACACAGAGGAAGTACTGCTCACAGCAAACAACCGCCTCAACTGTGCCAAACTTGCATAGTGTAGCTTTAGCATGTTTGAATAAGACTTACTTGTCTCAGTTCTACCACAGCAATCAGGAGCACTTTGTCATTTCATTTCATGTATGTGTGCACACGAAATGAATCTAAACATCATTTCCCCCAGCCCACACCAGTGCAACACAAAGACAAAGACACATCCAAAAACTACAAGAACACATATATCCAAACTAACACATATATCCAAACTAACACTTATTTATATCTAAACTAAACAAAAAATTACTGTCTAAAAGAACGAACGCCTACCAGGATGACTGTCGGAACTACCAGTCTGCGTGAGCTAGCAGTTAGCGTAGCCTGCCCCGCTTCCGCGTCCTGTCAGACCGCCCTCGGTGTTTCCTCTTCAGGCGCAGCTCCGGGCAGGGCCGTGGTCGCTGGGCCCACCGGACGCAGCAGACCAGGCTCCCTCAGCCGATCCAATGCCAGCTCTCCCAGCCAGACACCCTCGACACACCTCCCCACACTCCACCTAGGGTAGCTCCATTACTCATTGTTCAGCAGGACCTAAACACCTGCATAGAGGAGAGAATACGAGATGGAGAGGAGAAGAGGATGGGTTAGATAATCAGGTTTGTTAGAAGGCAGTTTGTTCAAATCAGCAGACCTGCTGGGATATTGTTGCTTGAATGAGTACAATTCTGATATCTGCTAACAGCGGCGATCACCTTTAGCGATGCATCCAGTTAACTCCAGTGGAGCAGCTAAGTGGCCAACAGTGATTCAACTGGGCACCTCCCTGGTGTGATTTAAAGAAGAATATTGCTGGAAAGAGTATGCATGACTTTCCCTTGATACATCAAGGTAAAAAATATATAAATCAAAAGTAGTTTTTGACATCCGTTTTGGGGGGGTGAGTGCATCCTGGCTTGTGCACCACGAAACAGATATGCTCTGCACCCTCTCTATTCTCTCTCTGCTTTTATTACGTTTCATGATTCTTCATCACAGAAAGTCCACCCTCATCTCTCTTTCTCTTTCTCTCTCTCTCTCTCCCACTGTAGTGCTCCCGTCTTTTCTGGCACCCCTACAGAGGCATTCCACAGTAAATTATTCAGCTGTGTCATCTGTTTTAGTGGAGCCACATAAAGTCCTCATAAAGGGCTTTTTCATTTATGGATAGCAAATTAAAACTCGATGTCAAATTGCACAAGACCTTAACCCTCTTAATGTCTCCTGTGTGCATTGCAATAACTACCTAACAATACTATACCGTCATGTCGTCAGCAATATTAGCAGATGCACTTTAAGAATCACTGCAATGAACTGATTATTGAGTTCCAATTTGCAAGTTTGACCCACATGTAAACTCTATTTTTGAGTGTTAGAAAAGTGCTATATAAGTTAGATTTATTATTATTATATTTATGTCTGTGTGAGCTAATGTGAGTGCTTGCATGCAGTACTTTCAAATCAATCCAAAGCTTTCATCATAAGACCACAATTACAGCTCTGTGTGTCTTAATTATAAGTTAAAAACACCGAGAACAACAGACACGACTGCTAGGGATTAATGTTCACAACAGACACGACTGCTAGGGATTAATGTTCACCCCGAGGACTCCTCAATAATGTCAGATATATTGAGCTGTCGCTATGAGATCAGCAAGAGTCTTTGAACTTAAGACCACTGGATGTCAACACCAAAGCTTCTCTCAGCTTGTCATCTATTGAAAAATAGAGAGAGAGAGAGAAACAGTTTTCTGAAATTCAGAAGCGTAAGGATCATAAAGTTGTCATTCCCAACCAAGCAGAGTAAAAGATAAAGGCTGTGAAAGGAAAGTGATGTCCCGAGCAGCCCAGTGGAGTGGGTGAACGCTGGGTCGTTTCTGCAGGTAAGCACATTAAGCCATCACTAATGATTATCCTCATGCTTTTCCCTTCTCTGTCATTCAGACGGTTTTCTCATTTCTATACTCCACTTGCTCTTTCTCTTGAGTGATTTGATATTTGCTTTTACTCTGTAATTTATTTTTGTTGCCGTCTGTCTGTCTGTCTGTCTGTCTGTCTGTCTGTCTGTCTTGCTTTTTCCTGTGCAGTCAGATATGCTGCGGGCTGTAGTTTGATTTCATAGTCTGGTTAACAGCTGGCCATCTTGTTTATTTTTGTATTTATCCCCCTTGCCCTGAACTGACTGTCCACTCGTGACATCAGCTGGCTTGGGGGGGTAGCCAGATGTGTGAACATTTGTGTTTTACATCAAAGATGCTGCGTTTGACACATCTGGACTTCATGGAGTGACTAGGCCTGTATGTGCATGTGCATGTGTGTGTGATGACATACATGCACAAATAAACACAGGTATATATTATATATATTTTTGCACACAATAAATCTACATGAAGAATTTGGCCTTTAGCACTCCTTACTACTGCATTAATTATGAAGGGGAAAAAAACATCCCTGTCTAATCCATAACCGTGTTCATTCAAACTGTATCATTTCTGCACCCATGCAGGGCATATGGTTTCTCAGGCTGGGTCTGGCCCTCTCTGCTAGCGCAAGAGAGATGCTTCTCCAGGTCAGATCTGTGAGCATGGTCCTTGTCCCATCCTTAAACACAGAGCTCATCCTCTGACTCCCGCCAAGCTGTGTAAGGAGCCGCAGATGGCCTGATCGGCCCTGCACTGTAACCCAGGAACAGGTGGGAGCTTGGTTAACAAATACATGTAATTCCCCTCTTCGTGGAGTTCTTGGCTGGAGTAGCAGCAGAAAGAACAAAGGGAACTGGTGCATGTAAAGTAAATTTACTGGCAAGGCCTGTGACATGCTACAGAGACAAGCTCTCCCTTCCCGGGGCACAAGAAACACAAACACACACTGTCTAGCTGGATGTGATAAATATGTTCATTGGAAAGAAATTCAAGACAAGTTAGCATACACGCTTAAGTACATGCAGTTGCGCAGATTTGCGTACCAAACAAAATGTGGCAAAAAAAAGGTGCCAACACTCATGCACCAGTGCACAGACAAATGCACCGTGCAGCATGACTGGGCTATCGCGGGGAATTATGTACCGGTCTACCCTGGCTTGTTTTGTGTCTGTCTATCCCTGGGCATTGGAACAGGTTTGTTCCACTGGCTGGGACTAAAGAGAAGGGCAGGTAAGGTTACACAACCTCTTGACATCTGACCTCTGTCGTGCTGACCTCTGTTTCTGCCCGTATCTGCTGTGCTGCTAACAGGAAGCAGCGTTTGCCCCGAGAGGTGGCTTGTTTGCTCTGTCTTTCTGTCCATCTGTGCCGACGCTTTGACCCTGACCAGACATTCCCAGACCATTCCCACACCTCTGACCCCACCGGAATATCTCGCCTCCTTTCTCCATTGCTCATCTTTCCTCTTCTCTTCTTTATTTTTTTTTTTTGACCCATTCTATTCATTGACCTCTCCTAGCTGAGTTCTCCCTAACCAAGTTAGAATGTTCCTCCAGGGGGAAAGCAAAGCCGGTCATGAGAACAGACAATCAGTGACAGACAAACAGACAGACAGACAGATGGACAGACAAACAGACAGACAGACAGATGGGCAGACAGGCAACCCCATCAAAGGCACAAGATGAATTAGGGACAGAGAAGAGGGCTTTTTAACATATCTTGCTGTTTGTTGTTAATAATGTGCTTTGGAGGAATGACGATAATGAGGATGGTGATGATGTGAAAGAACTGGCATAAGCATATATAGGAAGCCTGCTTAAGTAAACTTCCTCCCTGTGGTGAAAGCAAATATTAGGTTCAAGTGAAGGGTTGTGTTTCAGCGTTGGATTCCGTTGACTGATTTTTTTTTTCAAATTAAATTCACAATCTTTCTGTTTTTAAAAATGTAATAGATTAGATAATCTGCGTCCCCCCCCCTCTCTCTCTGTGGGTGTGTGTGAAGGCACCATGAAACCTGAACCATACGTCTGCAGTCTGGTTGGTTCACATGAGTGTCTCTGGAACCTTTTCAGAGCTTGAGGGACCCGAATCAGTGTTTTCCTTCCCTTGGTAACTCTGCGGATGGCAGCAGATTACAAACTTGTCATCCAAGCACGCTTAAGTAGTCTGAAGCGGTACTCATCCACTAACTATAACTGCTCAGATGATCCATCTGATCCGTTGTTCATGCCATCCTTCCGTTTAAATCTTCTCAGCTACCACGGGCCATTAAAACTGACCACACTGTTCAACACGGGGGAAATAAAAGCATTAAGCACAAGCAGATCAAAGGCAGATGATCAAATCTACAATTCTTGGAACAAAGCAAAAGTTTCATTATTTTTCTATTGTCTTCTTTGTGGAAACACAACAGGCTCTGTTTGTTTAGCGCTTAGCAGGGCACTAATTCATCTTTATGTCTCTGGACCGGTGGTTTGTTGTCTCGTGGCCCCAGCTATTCAGCGGGTTTGTCAGCCTGCCATGTTTGCTTTATGACAATTATCTCTTCATCGTTGTAGGATTTCCATGTTTTAGCTGATTATTTTGGCGTGTTTCAGTGTTGCGTAGCTTACAGAAACCACTTATCTGGTGACTGTAGTTCAGTGCAGAGAAAAAAAACAACAACAATGCCTCTCCATTCAGGTATATGAAATTATTTGATGGCTTGAAGTTTTTCCCCTTTTTTGATCAGAGCCCATCATAGCCTGAGAGACAAAAGCCTGTAAAAAGGCCTTAAGGGGTGTCCGGGTAGCGTGGCAATCTATTCCGTTGCCTACCAACACGGGGATTGCCGGTTCCAATCCCTCTGTTACCTCCGGCTTGGTAGGGCGTCCCTACAGACACAATGGTCCATGTCCACAGGTGGGAGGCCGGATGTGGATATGTGTCCTGGTCGCTGCACTAGCATCTCCTCTGGTCAGTCGGGGCGCCTGTTCAGGGTGTAGGGAGGGAATAGCGTGATCCTCCCATGCGCTATGTCCACCTGGCGAAACTCCTCACTGTCAGGTGAAAGGAAGTGGCTGGTGATTCCACATGTATCGGAGGAAGCATCTGGTAGTCTGCAGACTCCCCAAATTGGCAGAGGAGCAGCAACCGGGACGGCTCAGAAGACTGGGGTAATTGGCTGGATACAATTGGGGGGGTCGGTCCAAAAAAAAAAAAGACCTTAAGGTGTTCATATTGGACGTCCTGGGGAAGATTATGTGAGACAGGTTCTTCTTGAAGGACAAAAGCTTAATTGCAGCCAACCATTTGGGAAGAGGAGATTTGCCCAGACAGTCTTTGTTCCAGCATCCATCTGCATTATCAATTGCCAGAGCATCATCCTCAGGACAGTCTGGTGACCCAGCCCTCAAAATGCTGTCTGAAGAGATTTCTGGATCCACGATGAGACAAATCTTCCCCAGGGTTACAGCTCTCCCTCTCTGTTCACAATCCCTCCTTTCTCCTTCTTTTCCCAACTGCCCTCCTCTGTCCAATTTTGGTCTTCAGTTGTTTTCTTTCAATTACCTCCTTCAGTCATCTCTCTCTCACTCTCTCTCTCTCTCTCTCTCTCTTATTTCAGTTTCACCTACCTGTCATGTCACCCTCTCTTTTTTCTTTCTCATTCATTCTCACCTTCTTTCCTGCTGTCTCTTTCTCATCCCCCCTTCTTCTTTCCTTTTTTATTCTCTCTCTCTGCTTCTCTGTCTTACTCCCTCTCAGGTTAACATCTGATTTCCATTTGCCTGCTGATCAGAGCTGGATTAAAAAGACGAGTCACCTAAAACCCTGTCCAGATAAAGAGACACTTATCCCTGGTTCATGCCAGGCCATCTTGCCTCCTTTTTAATCAGGCTTTCCATCTTGCCTCCTTTTCAATCAGGCTTTCTCTACCGCTTCTCTCACCCTCCCTTCCTCGCTTGCTTTCTTTTCCTCTGTCCGTACCCACGCCCTGTTTATGTCTATTTAGCTCTCGGTCAATATCACTCCACACTTTCTCCACTCGTCTGTTTACCATCTACACTTGTGCTTTATTGAAAACAGGGGAGAAAATATCTTGCTTTCCTTTCACAGTCCAAGAAAAACAAGACCCTTGCTGGATAGAGCCTTTGCAAAGTAGCCTGGCCTTCACACATGTTTTAAAGATGAAGAAACCCAGTATCTGATATATTTACTCCTAAATGTAGAACGACATCAAAGGTGGCCAGCAGAGCTCTTTTGGCCAACTGTTACAATCACTCATTCTAATAAGGCAAGCAAAAAGGCACGCAAAGGGGAAAGATACTTCTAGAACAACTGGTTGGCTTGTTTTGGGCCCTTTCTTCAGTCTTTCCCTTCTTTTGCCCTTTACCCTTATCCGAGTTTTCCATCATTTGCTTTTATTATGAAATCCTGCAAATGGTTATTTGGTCTCATACGCTGAGCTGGAGGATAGTAGTTAGAATTTGATGGTCTACCACTGTCCTTTGTCAGTCTGGACCGAACCAGAGAAACTGAATCAAGGCCAAAAGGCAGTAAAAAATACCACAATGCCAACCAATTGGCAGAAGGCCCAGTTCAAAGATATGGTAACACCAGCAAGATGTCTGGAACTGCCCCATGAGAGTTCCCCACAACATGCCCCAGGCCCATGAAGGAGCTAGGAGGGACTCCTCTTGTGGAGTGAATTAGAAGAAGTGATATCCCCCATCAAAGGAGCATTTCTTCCTCCAGGCCACAAAAAGCCATGACTTCCCAGCTTTTTCATCTCAGTCCAAGTAATTCTTCATATCAGTGCCTCTTCCTGGACTGACACTCACTGAGACAAGGTACATGTTGTCCCCTCCAACTTCACCGTGACCAAGGGCAAGGGGGAAAGGGCAGCTGGAAGGAGAGGAGCAGATAAAGATTGGGAGTAAAGAAAGATGAGGGTTTAACAAACGGGGAGAGAGAAGAAAATTATCTGCAAGATTTGGATTCTGTTCAGAAGCAAATGGAGAGTAGGAGCGAGGCAAGCACTAGTACTACAGGGAGAAGGGACGGGAACACTTTGCAAATGAGGTTTGGCTCCCCTCTCCAAGTTTTGCTAGAAGTTGACTTTCAATCAAGCCACCGCAAGGTATTTTATAGTGGAGAAATCCAGTTAGCATGGTTCTCATTTATAGATAGCTTTTTTTCTTTACTTTTCCCCTAGAGCAACATGGTATTATATGTTGCATGTGCAAGAGTAAACATGGAGCACTACATCACAACCTTCCACCAAAGTAATGGAGGCCATATCCTGCTGTGTCCTGACCTGTTTATGCTCTGCAATTTGCCAAAACTTTATCCTGCAAACACATCTGATGCTGCTTTGACTTGTCAAGCTGTCTATTTTCCTAAATACTTACATCATCTCATCCTTTTCCATCCAGCCACATGTGGCCCATCCCGCTCTGTCAGAAAGTGTCTTGGACCATTTTTCCTGTGGCCTCTGCTGCCCATGGAATCTTGGGAGACCATTTCCCTCCCGGGTTAAACGCTTGTTCTTAAACGATGCTTGGGTCTTAGAATGGGGTCATGGTATCCCTTGCCACTATTGTTATTTTAAGTTTATTACATCTTACATAGATAATCTAATGGCCATTTTTCTATCTCCTTCACTGACAAAGTGGGCAATGATCAAGTTCTCCTTGTTTCATTTTGTCACTACCTATTTTAATCCTCATCACAGTTAGCTGCTATTATCTCAACCTCTGGTATGAAACCTGAACTGCCCAATTTATTCAGGTGTGTGTGTGTGTATGCATGTTAATGCTTACTTGTGTGTGTGTATGTGTGTGTGTGCGCTTACGTGCGTGCGTGCGTGTGTGTGTGTTTTGATTAACAAATGTGTATTTTTTTACATGTATATGTACGTGTCTGCATGCACACTTGCAATTTTTTTTGCAATTTTGAAGCAGAATAAGTTGGACGTTAAATGAGTGTTCATACTGTAGAGGAACAGACGAGTCAAGTGATTATTTGGGGGCTGAACTGGGGGTTGTCTGTGAATCTATTGAGACAGGTTGGATTACTCAAGTTGGATTGCAAAAAGGGAGGGTACTCGGGCTGGACAATGAGTATAGATGGAACGATGGATGAGTGACGGGAGGGGAGAGGAGTTTGGGAACTAAGGCGGCCAACATCGATGTTTCAGTTTTCGGAAATAATGATGACCACATTTTGGAAGTTTATGCTGTGGGACAGAGTCTGCTTCTCTATTTCTTGGGTAAACGATGATGTGACCAGTATGTATAGAGAAACCCTCTGTAAATATACAAAGCAAGCCATCCGGAGCTCCCTGCCTTACTGGGCGAGGGACCGTATAGGGCAGAGTTGCTTGTCATACATTTTAACTGAGGGCCAGTAGGTTCCACTCACACCACCTCTATACACCCTAAATAAACATGGAGAACAAGAAGAGGTGAGAGACAGACAAAGCTTGGGAGAGAATGTTAGAAAAATCATGATTGAGGAGAATAAGCCCAAGGAGTTTTGAGGAGAGGGTAGCAGATGAGAGGATGGTGGAAGGTTGGAGGCAGGCAATAAAAGAAAGGTTAGAAGTACTTGGAGAAAAAAAAGTTTAAAGAATAAATTAATAAACAATGACATCCAAGGCCAATCTGTGACCGATTATAACTAGGATTTCCTTTGTTTATTGATAACCCTCATTGAGGCACATTGTTTACCAAGCTTACCGCACGACACCGCTTATTACACATTGCATTTACTAAAAATGTGCTGGTAGGGAGAGCTAAGACCGATCAAAAGGTAGAAGAAAGGTCAAGCTATTGGCATTGCTGGTTCAGCATCTGGCTTGTAGAGGCTTAGCCTTTTTCTGTGTGTTAAACTGACAGCAAACAAGCTTAATTTGAAAAGGTGGCTGCAGCATGAGAAACCAAAAGTATCTCCACTGCCACTACAGCTGGCTTTTCCTCAGACCCCCAAACATTCCTGTAATCATGCAAAAACATGGACGTCGCATGTGTGACATCACGTATAGGTTTCTGAAGAGCCTATTTTGAAGACACAAGTGTGCGTTTACGCTCGCTGCCATCTTAACAAATTTTGGAGCTGGAACATCTGGATTTGGGCAATGAGGTGGAGCTGAGGTGAGACCAGTTTCAGAGGCATGGGCAACCTGCCGATCACTCCAAAAAGAGACCTGACGATCATGACAGAAATACCCACCAAAACTCACATGTGAAGTGAAATTAATGTCGAAACCTTAACTTTGTGTGGGGAAAATGTTCTGGCTTTGTATTTCTAGAGAGAAGTAGCATTTTCTTCCTGTTGACTTCCATACAACCATACCATACAGTCTTGTTGGAGCAAGCATCTAGCGGTCATTAGAGGATCTGCATCTTAAGGCACTTCCACAAGTCAGTCGTGGTGGTTGCCGCTTGGTTTTAACTGTGTGATCTGTGTAAGCCCTGCCCCCATACCAGAGGATTAAAGCACTCTAGTGATATCATAGCCGCTGTATCTTTAGCTCTCCCCATTGGCCATGTGCTGTGTAAGAGAGCTGAATTGATCCATTCTTTCATTCTATGATACCATTATTCAGTCCAGCAAACCCAGTCTTACTGGCCTTATCTCACCAGCAGACCTCCTGGACTCTGAAGGTCTGTGTGTCACTCTATCGCTTTCTTTTGGTTGCAGCTCTCTCCACTCTTGTCTGTTGTCTCTTTCTCTTTTTTCATCCAGTAGCTGTACCTCCAACCAATCTGAACCCACAGAAACACACCAATTTGCCTGCCCTACGGCTTTCATCCCAGGTAGAATAATATTGTCTTACTGTAGTTGAGTGTCTTTTTATTCATATGATATTCACCATGTTCAGACTGTTGGGTTGCTCAAGAGGCTGCTGCTCCTTCTTTTATATTGTACGTCAGGTCACCCAGGGACAAAGAACTGATCTGTGACAAGCAGGCTGTAACTCCAGACCCAAGAGTTGCACAATGTATCATAGCAGGGCCTGGTACAGTGCAATACAGGCATCTTACAGATCATACCTAGCACCTGGCAGGGCATGCATATTCCAGAGAAGGAAGCAGACAACACAAAAGGGGAGCAAGTTCTGGATAGTGCCCCTCACTCACTCGATACCTTAAAGATGCACACCGTTGAATTTCATCACACAATGTATTTTGCCCGAGGACAAGGCAATTTGTATTGGTCAACTTGTTATTAATGTCCCCTTTAGCCAGGTATTGGGTGGATGGTATCGCCGTGCGTTAATATGTGGGATGCTGAGAATATACCCCACAAGAATATTCTGTAAACGTAGGTGCATTTTCTGGTTCAAACTGGTTAATAGAGCTATGGACTGAGCTAGTATGGACAGAGCATCAGACGTGTTGAAATATTTAAACAAAGGAGAACAAAACAAAATATGCCATTGACTGGTATTGACAAAGACCACAGCATCAGTAGCCCATACGGGTCTCTTTTCCAAATATTTACATCTCCCTCTTCCATTGTATTACAAAAGCAACCACTCACTACCCTGTCACTGGTTTTAGATCTTTTGATATGAGTATACATCCTATCATATAATGTAAGTTGTATTCTGTTTAAACAGAACGACCATTTTTACTAGTTTATAAGTCTGCTAGATAAATAAAGCCTCAGTGGAAGGGAGAAACATTTCTCTCATGCAATAAAAAAGAGAACTTCACTTAACGCATGCTCTCGCATAAATGTAATAAAAGAAACAATGCAATTCAATCCAAATAAAATTGCCACACATTTTAATTCAATAAAAAAGGGAAAAAAGATATGGCTGCAAAATGTTCTAGTTGGGGAATTTGCCTCCTACACCTAAAACGTATAATACCATTTAAATTGTCAGTAATAAATTATTCGTTTCAAACATACAGCCTAACAACATGAGAATGTGTCACTTTTGATATCTCATGTTGGGATGCAGCCCCTTGCTGCATAGGTAGACAGATTGTGTATTTATATTTGCATTCACCAAGCATTCAGTGACACTTTTAACCTACAGTAAAGACAGTGGCAGTTCAGCTCAGCATCTTCACAGCATCCTTTGGCCGTGTCCTTACTTCAGTGTGACACAAAGCCAAGTGTGCCCCATAGTTTCTAACCAGGCCTGTTACCACAGCTATGTTAACTGAGCCTGGCCCCGGTCTCTTTGCATTAGCTGCACATTCCAGCGGTGTGGATAATGGGAAGTGCTATTAGGAGTTATTTGTGGCTGCACTGTGGTGTGTTTCACCAGATTCCAACATTAGCCAGAGCTTAAACCTCATGGGGTGGAGAGTACAAGATGAGGAAATAGCTAAAGCTTTGTCTCTATTCATCTTGTTTCTGTTTTCGGTCTGTAGCTCTCTGTGTATTTGCTCTGTGTTGTTATGGACTGTCATGGGAATGTGTATTTGTTTACTGTCTTTCTGTGTTTGTGTGTGTGTGTGTACAGAGTTGTGTTTTTTTTCTTGCGATCGTAACTTCTTTCGTTTTCTGTCTGTCTTTGTGGAGGATATGTCATGCGTTATTATGTTTGCATGTGTGTGTGTTTGTGTTTGCGTGTGCATGTCAGACTGTCTCAGTGACCAGTGTGTGTGACCAGTAGGGACCACGCAGTCGATGCGTCCCACTGTGAGGTGGCCTGTTGACATGGAGCATCAGCAGGGGAGCTTCCTCCTCCTTGGCCTATAGAAAGCAAACAAGCTAATCAGAGCCAGCTCTCCTGCCACCTTTCAACCTCACAGCCTGCTAGCTAGTGGGTCAGCTGTTCAGATAGCCAAGAGATAGCGGGATGCAGAGAGGAGGACGGGATGGATAGAGGAGAGGTAGAGGATCCCAGCTTGCAAGTAAAAGGCAAAGCCCCCCCCCAAAAAAAACAATACAAAACAACCATTGATTGTTTGATTTTGGCAGTCTTAAGGCTATCCAGACAATTTTTTTTTTAAGTCGTGGACAAAATAGTTTCTCTTAAATGATAGTCAGAGAGCTAATCCACAGGAATAGCCTATTAAGCTCTGACAAACTTCTAGCAGTGTAATAAATTGTGCTGTCATTTAGTGTGGTAGGGGATAAAACAAGTAACATTACGATTACGACACTATCTGATGAATGACCAGTAGAACATGATGACCGCTTAGTGCACCAGATGTGGACAAAATGTAAACATGTTGAATGGATCCAAATCTTCCTCATTTTCTTTTAGGCTACAGTC
Organism: Lampris incognitus; assembly: GCF_029633865.1. Lineage (NCBI taxonomy): Eukaryota > Metazoa > Chordata > Actinopteri > Lampriformes > Lampridae > Lampris > Lampris incognitus. The sequence continues at coordinate 24,040,269 of NC_079211.1, read as the reverse complement.
ACACAGGCGCGAAATTAACATTGGCAAATATTCGCCTCCTGTTCACTTCCATTCTGTGTGAGCGAAGGGGCGAATAAAACCTTCACTTCACTGGTGGCGAAGGCGATATCCATCTTCGTTTCGCGTGAGTTCAAATTTGTTGAATCGCAGCCTCAACCAATAGCAAAGAAGTGTGTGTGGTTGACCCCACTTGGCAGTAGTTTTCTTCGTAAGCCAGGATGGAGGACATAGGTTGTTGCTGTGTCTAACCAGCCGGTATTGTACGACATTGTCCATGAAAACTACAAACTGCCCCACAAGAGAGATGCTGTCTGGCTGGCAGTGAGTCGGGAGACAGGCATTGAATGTAAATAAATGGAAAATTTATTAATAACATCAATTCATATTTTGCAGTATTTGTTAGCTAGCTTAACTTGGCTAGGCTAACTAACATATAACTTGTACACCAGTGTTCTTCTTCCATATTTGTCCATGAAACTATGATAACATGTACAAGCAAAAACATTTATCTTTCTCTGGACATCTGCGTTTTCCTGTCACAAAACCAACAACTGCTCATGTGTGATGGACAACCACAAACTACAAACCAGTAAACTGACTTCCATGTGAGTCACACCCTGTACTGCCGGCATTCAGGAATCAGGAACAATCTATTGTCATCTCTTTCATGTACTTGCGTACACAAGAGACGAAATTTCGTTTCTTCCAGCCCACAGCAGTGCAACACAAAAGACAAAAACACATAGCCAAAACTTCCCTAAAACGACACCATCAAAAACATACAGGATGACTGTCGGAACTGCTGGACTGCATGGGCTAGCAGTTAGCTTAGCTTGCCCTGCTTCCGCGTACTGTCAGACTGCCCTTGGTGTTTCCTCTTCGGACACATGTCCGGTCAGGGCCATAGTCTTTGGGCCCACAGGTCGCAGCAGCCCAAGGTCTCTCAGCCAATAAAGTGCTAGCTCTCCCAGCCAGACACCTTCAACACACCTCCCCTGCACTCCACACCATGACACAAATGCAGACGCAGACAAAAACACTGCACAATCGACGCTAGGCGAGGCCGCCGCCAGACCGCCCTCGGTGTTTTCTTGGTGTCATCGGAACTGCCGGTCTGCATGGGCTACACTTAGCTTAGCCTGCCCCGCTCTCCCAGCCAATCCAACACCAGCTCTCCCGGCCATCAAACGAAATCGACGACCATACAAATAAATCCTCGAAAAAGTTGACACGATGACACAAACTCAGATGTAGACGTGGACAAAGACACTGCATAGTCGGCACTGGGTGAGGTTGCCGCAAACGTGAATCCACGCCGTCATCTCCCCAGTCAGCATGACAAAATAGAATTTCGTGTCGACAGCCATATTACAAGTTTCTCAAGGTGAAAACATGTCATTAATGCAACTGCATGTTTTTTCCCCACAATACCATTTTTTTCTGTGTATTCAGTGCCACGGGGCCCAATTCGGCTCGCCGTCAGCTGACATGAATTGAAGCCTCATCATTCAACCAAGAATACAATGTGAAAGTAGTCTCACTGTAATTTGTGCATTCTGATGAGGACGATGTGTCGAGATTTCACCTTTTTCCCGTCGTCTGATGTGACACACCCAGTGAGCGTTCAAGACAGCCATGACACAGTCTGTGGGGGCTTTTACGTTGCAGGAGAAAGGCCTGAGGCAGGGAAGAGATGTGGGAGTATCCAGATGATTACCTTCATCAGTTGAACCCAGGTGGAAACTTTCATTACTAACATTCAGCCATTTTCTCTGCGTTCCCTATACAACAACTGATTTCATGTTTTCCTCTGCGGTAGTTTATCCTATATCAGGTGTGTTTAATGTCTTTTTTTCTGAGTTATCGTCCTCCCAAGCTTATCTATACTGTCCAGTAATCACGTTTCCATTTTCATCCTGTGTAGTCACAGTGACCTTTTTTCAGTCAACAAGTTTACAGTATTCCACTAGACTTGAGCCCCCGGTTGTTTGGATTGTCGAGAGTCGCTCTGTAAGCTAACCGTTGCATCCAGGTCAGAATCACAAAAAAAACAACACCTTTCCAGGTGCTTATTTTGTGTTTTCGATCAGCATCTTTGATTTAGTAAATTTAACCCCGTCTCACTCTTGCAAGTGTTTTTTTTATCCAGATGTGGTTGCTAAGTTAAGTTTTTGTATGTGTGTGCATGCCTGGTGGCGAGTCTACTCTCAGGTTCAGGTTAAAGCGCTTCCACAAACCTTTGTTAACATTCCTCCTCCTACGCTCATCTGCCTCCAAAAACCACAAAATAATAATATTGATAATAATAATAATCTCAGACCTTAAGTGTAAACAACAAGCAGTAAACAGCTTGAGCGTACACTGTTACATGACGCAAACCGTGGAGCTTATCGAGAAGGTTGATCTTAGACCAGTGCGTCCTAGAAGTGTCAGCTGGGGCAAATCCTGGACACCCATGATTTTCCCACGGTGCAACAGGGGGCCACTAAGAGTGTGATGGTTAAAAAGAAACGAATAATGCGAACTCCCCTGTGAGGGCCTGGCGGCCTGTCCAGGGTGTCTCCCTGCCTGCCGCCCAATGACTGCTGGGATAGGCTCCAGCATCCCCGCGACCCTGGGAGCAGGATAAGCGGTTTGGATAATGGATGGATGGATGGATGCGAACTCCATGCATAATCCTTGAACCTCATGGTTGCAGTCATATTTTTCTCATGAATGCCACGCCACCCCTCATCTTCTCTCAACGGTCACGCTCCACATCCTAAACACCCTGCGTCTGGGGAGAAGAGGAAGAAGCGACAGAAAGCTTTGGGGGGGATGGGGATGTGGTAGTGGGGAGGGGGGTTGTAGATGCAGACAAAGTGCCATGAAGCTGCCATCCAGAACTTTTCTTTCACCTTTTCTGTCTTTCTCTCTCTCTCCTCTCTCTCTCTCCCCCTGCTTCACTCTCTCCTTCAGGCATAACCTGTCAGGCTTTATGGGATGGGTCATTATGCGGCCCTGTTATCCATCTCTGCTCTCCCTCTGGCACTCAAGGCCTGGCCTCCACCCAAGAACAGACAGCACATACACATACACACGGGAGGCCCATATATTACTTATACATCCTAAGATTCACCCTGGATTACCATACAATACATTAAGGGTTATGAAATTCAAGGGTGGGTTTGAGGTATCGTGCAATCGGCATGCAACCCGAGCTGCGGTCTCAGTTTTGCCTGTTAAAAATTGTAACATTGTGATGGAAAGCGAGAGGTCCTAAGTAGGAAGGCTGTGCGTTGTTGTGTATTTGTGTGCCAAGAGGATTTAGTTGTGAAACTTGTTTTTCTATGTCCTGTGGTTCAGGCGCTTTTGAGTTAAGATGCCATTTTGCAAACATATTTGAATGTCCTCACTAAGGAGGAAAAGGAAAGGAGTCTGCAGTAAGTTATGGCCCGTTTCTTAACTGCACTCAAAATATACTGTCGTTTTCTTGCTCCAGTATGTTATCAGCTGTACGGAGAGCGCACTCCCTTCCAGTAATACCGCTTTTACGCAACTTTCCTCAAGGTAGTTAAGAGGTAAGGAGAGTTTTACAATCTCCTTTAATAAAGCCGAGTTTGTTAGACATACAGTTGGTTATTTTTCATGGTTGGAAAAGAAAGGGTGGAGGTGGGGGTCTTTTGGGCACTCTGTCGTCCATCCGAGACCTGTTGTTTTAATACATGAATACATGTACGCACACACACAATATAGTATATATATATATATATATATATATAGTATATATGCCCAAAGAGTAATAGAGACTGCTGTTTGAATGTTGCCCTAAGTGGAAAAAGGTGACATTCACTATTAAACAGATGTCTTCTAAGAGTGTTTTTCAGTACCATAAAAATGAAAGACCTTGCACATGTCTACACAGCGAAAACACTGGTTATCAAATCATCAGCTGCCTCTGTTCTGCCGAGTGTTTATGGCCGCAGCAATAGAATATAAGAAAATAACCCTAAGCTTAGGGTTGTCCATTGTTTCAGTGTCAGATGGATTACACAACTATATATCAAACACATCACAACACACATGGTTCCTGAAATGATTTTAGGGACCATTGCACATTCAAACGCACATCAAAGAATTTCAAAGTTTAAAACACAAAGTTGATAGCATGTGTATATTTATATATATATGTGTGTGTGTGCACAGTGCAAAGCCCTAATACCGGCTTATCTTGAGCCAAGCCACGATGACTTGTTGTTTCATTTAGGGGCTCACACACACATATGCACACCTCCGTGCACCCGTCACCCACTGAGATAGTGCAGTGCAGTGCCCACAGATTTAATGGGATTAAGATAAGACAATGTTTATTTATCTTAGTGGGGTAAATGAAGTAATTGGTATAAATTATCCTAGTAGCATTCCTGGGCCTTGCATGTCTGTGGTAGTGTGTGATGCTGAGTGTTTATTTGTTGCGTGTGCAACCAACCTCGAGCAGGGTTAGAGCACCTTGCATGTGGTGTGTGGCTGCACGAGTGTGTTGCGTGTTCGAGGTGAGTCTGTAATGGGTGTGGGATTGACCATGTGGCATATGTCTGTGCAGACATATCCCATGAGAAATTGTGCGTGTGTGAGGAGGAGTGCCGCTCCCACACTTGCAACAGGTATATCTCTCGTGTCATTGCGGTGAGTCATAAGAGCCTGGGGATGCTGGGAGCTCATCAGAGAGAGGCTTGGTACGGTGGAATGAGCTGACAGCATCTGGACTCAGTAGATGAAAGGGCCAGAGCTGGAATACCACCGATACTGTTAAACGAGAACTGGGCCGGAAGAAGTAGCACTCTGTGTGTGTGTGTGTGTGTGTGTGTGTGTGTGTGTGTGTGTGTGTGTGTTCATCTTGAAATGTGCTTATTTTTCTGTTTGATCTCCCTTGAATTTCATGCAACATATATAGTGATTTCCATGACCTGCTCGTTCCTAAGTTCATGTCACTTCTTTTTTTGGGGATTTTTCCCCTTTTTTCTCCAATTGTACTTGGTCAATTATGCTATTTACCGAGCCATCCCGGTCACTGCTCCACCCCCTCTGCCGATCCGGGGAGGGCTGCAGACTACCACATGCCTCCTCCGGTACATTTGGAGTCGCCAGCCACTTCTTTTCACCTGACAGTGAGGAATTTCACCAGGGGGACGTAGCACGTGGGAGGATCGCACTATTCTCCCAGTTACCCCTCCCCCCCGAACAGGCGCCCCAACCGACCAGAGGAGACGCTAGTGAAGCGACCAGGACACATACCCACATCCGGCTTCCCACCCGCAGACATGGCCAGTTGCGTCTGTTGGGACACCCAACCAAGCCGGAGGTAACACGGGGATTCGAACCAGTGATTCCCATGTTGGTAGGCAACAGAATAGACCGCCACCGCCACGCCCCCGTTCATGACACATTTTTGACCCAGCGGTGTACAATGTCTTCAATCAGTTAAAGCAAAAAAAATTGTTTTTTAAATCTTAGCGGCACAGCTATGGTATGTACAGGGCAGTATGAATACTAAAATTGTGTCATGGAGGGCAAGTGTTTTCCTTTGCATTGAGAAGCGAGAGAGACGATCCAGACTCCCTGTATGCTACAGCGACCGGGTGGATGACAGTGCAGCTGTGTGATGTGGGCCGTGAATGCAGAGGCGGAATGGGGGGGGAGTCCATCAACGGGGTCGCGGGGTCAACACGGAAGAAACAGGTGTGACTGTGTGTATGTGTTCACAGTACTGTTGCGTGTGTGTGTGTGTGTGTGTGTGTGTGTGTGTGTGTGTGTGTGTGTGTGTGTGGGACAGGACAACGGTGACCATGAAACATGAAAATGAGGAAATGTTAAAAGACCCTGTGCTTGGAAAAAGATTGATGATCACAACCAAAAATAGCAATACTTGGGGCTAAAAAATTTGGGTGGAAAGCTCCCAAACATACAGTAAATGAGTGCATGACAAATGAACAAGCCTGATGATGAATCGAAAGACCTCCAGCGCAAAAAAAACAGCATCATTTCCTCACGCTTGCTCTTTAAATTGCCCGGTATATTTTTTTCATTCTCTTAACTCACGCCCGTGACGGAGATGGATGTGGAAAATGATGGAAGCCCTGTTTTGTTTTTTTCCTCCAGACTCATTCCTCCATGTTCTCCTCCGCCTTGTTCCTTCCATAGAGAGCCGTGTCTAGCCTAATGCTATCCTCAGCAGGCTGGGTGTGTTTCCTGAGAGCTGGGCAGGTCCCTCTGAACCATAGCACCACGGATGGCTGCTAATAACCCACCCTAATAGTCCCTACACTACCTAATGTCTCCCTGCTTTCACTGCCATTAAATACCCATTTGCTCTAATGCCAACAGTTAGTGCTGTTGTGACCATATTCCCGCAGGAAAGGCTTAACGTTAGATAACGGGTGGTTAATTCTCTTGTGGTGCGTTGGGTTTGGTTGATGCCCTTGGGTGGTGGTGTTTTGTGATTAGTCAGGGTCCCAGCACGGTGAGGCCCTAAACAGAGATCCCTCAGCAGGCTACCAGGTTAATGAGGGCTGGATGTGCTGATATAGCCTCCCACTGGAGCCAACAAAATCACACATAAAAGCTGGATGATGCATTTGAAGACAGACGCAGACGTTTGTTTGTCCAACACCCTATTTGACTCTCACAGCGGCCTGCAGAACAAGCCCGCTGAGAGGCCTTCCCCAGAAATACGGCAGAGAAACAAACACGGACGCGGATCAGATACAGATACGATGCACCGGCTCAATTAGAGGCGCAGTTCCTATTAAATTATGATGGCATTTATATGTACTCATAGTTTATACAACTGTAAACCAGCCAGCTGGGTTCTTCCACAGAATATCAAGTCAAGTGTGTGTTTGAAGACTGAGTGAGGTTTAACAGAGGGCCAAAGCCAAAGTCTTGATTACACTGGGCCAACTGTAGGACCTAATTGGACACACGAAGGAGACTCCCCTGGAGGACGGCTTGGTATAACCCGGGGACTCTGGGAACTTTACTGGAAACCATTAAGGAAACAAGACATTTCCGACTGCAGGGAACAAGAAAAACGACTGAAAACGAAGAGAAGAGGAGAAAAATGAGGGGCTTCAGGGCTAAATTATTAAGCCCCTGATTATGGAGTGTGTGTAAGGGTCTTTGCTTGTGTGTGTGTGTGTGTGTGTGTGTGTGTGTGTGTTGTTTGTATAAGCGTCTCAGGCCTCTCTGCCTCGTTTGTCGCGTGCCTGGCTGCACGTTGGCATGGCAACAGTGAGCGAGTGAACTTTCTGCAGCGTTGAATCGTGCACGTGTTTCATTTTGCTCTGTCATTAGCCCACTGCGGCTCAAACCCACTGAAAGAAACTCAGACATACAGACACCCTAACCCCCTGCGGTTAAATATTCACCTCTGTCCAGTCAGGTCCCCCATCTATATGTTCATCAATCAATCATGATTGTCATCAGGGTTGAACTTTGAACTTAAACTTGCTGTTAACCTTGTTTGCCCCCCTGTGGCAGTGCCTAGTTGGGTCTTCAAAAAGGCTAAGTCTGCAGTTTTGACCCCATTAGTGTGCGGGGGGCCCTGGGCGAAGATGAAGGAGAGAAAACACATTCCGAATCTTCATGAGGTCCGTGCTGTGCATGTAACTTTGAGCTTATGTTGGGAGAAACTGACAAAAACCTCGGTTGATTCTGCTCATATATCATGTTGTGAAGCGCTAAGCAGAGTGCAGGTCCGGGTCCGGCACAGCTAATGGCGGAGAAATCCGGGATGGCACCTGGAAGCAATTGTCTTTCCCACCCTGAAATGTTTATGTATTGGTGAATTATTCTGGGCATGTTACCCCTACCTGCTCTCAGTGTTTAGTTGTAGAACGATGTCTGACGGCACGAGAGAACAACCACACTGCCGGTCCTCACTGCGGTTACACTTAGACAGGGACAGGAGACGGAAACCGTGCGCTTTGTGTGCACGTGCACGTGGACATGTTTGTGTGTGCATGCACGGCACGTGTAGCTCTTAGTGCTCACTGACTTCCCCCCTCCCCTCCCCTTCTAACAGTCTACCCACTTTAGCCCTGTCCCTCAATGAAGTAAAGTCAGCGACCCTCCCTCCAGGGCTTCTCTCCTCATATGGACCACTACATGTCCAAACACTGTTAAAGAGTCATAAAAGTTGAGGATAATATTTTGATTTCTGTCATCTCAATCTGTTATATAGGGGCCTGGAGATCCAAGGGAAAGAGGAAGTCTTCTTCGTTTGTGGTATCCATTCCCAGCATAACACACAGGCTCCAATTTCCCGTGTGTGTTTGTTGTAATGTGTGGTGGCACCAACGCAAACAGCCTTCAGTCTGGATCGGGCCGAGAGCCCCGGTGGATTTGTTTAGTCTTGGTGGGGAGGAGAGAAGGAGAGGATTTTGTTATTCTCTGTATGTGTGCTTGTCTCCTCAAAGCAAACATGCAGAGGGTTTGAGGGGTCTGCATATTTCAGAAGTGTAGGGGGAGCTGTGGCATGCCGTTAGAGGCTGGCTTTTAATTGCCAGTTGTTGATTTTTTTTATTTTTTGTCTTTGTGGGCCTGTATAAAATTATAAATACCCTCCATTTCTTTTCATCCACTTATCTTTGGGCATTGTTCTCATGTTTCCCGCTCTCCATCCCACATAATAGAGTTTTCACTAAATTTAGATGCCCACTAGCCCCCCCCAATGTTATTTAGTGACAAGTTGAGCGGATGGGATATGTATAGAGGTGAGGATGGGGGGGTGTCATGGGGGGGTGAGGACAGCATGTATATTTGAAGGGGTGAGGTGGGTGTGTGTGTTCTGGGGTGAAGGGTGGGGTAGCGGGTGGAGGAGGAGGGGAGTTGTTGGCTGAAATGGGACACCCTCACAAGTGGTGTTTATCGGAGGAGAGAAGACCACCGGACAAGGACAACTGCTGGCTGCCTCGCACATGAGACAGGGGGAGATAGAAATAGAGAAAAGAGGGGTATCTAAGAAGGGAAAATCAAAGAGAGAGAGAGATGTTCGGAGAGACAGAAAGAGGAGACGTGGGGAACATGGAGGAGGGGAACGATGGAGGGAAAGAACCAGGCAGTAAGACGTGGCAGGGACACGAAGAGCCTTCTCAAGACTGGCAGCAGCTCCAAACCCTGAGGTCTGAGAGAGAGGAGCACAGAGACAGACTGAAAGAGAGCAATTTAATACACAAGGCCACACATAGAAAGAGAGAGAGAGAGAGAGGTTGACAGACAAGTACAGACTTGGCATTTGGGTTGACCACTTTGATATAACCACCCAGCAAATGCCATCAATGTGTGTGTTTGTGTGTGTGTGTGTGTGTGTGTGTGTGTGTGTGTGTGTGTGTGTGTGTGTCAGCGCTCGCGCACGCATATGCTCACACACCCACTTATGCCGCTTTCAAAAGTTCGACCCTTGCCCCCACACATTTTCTGTCTTGTGCTTCTTGAAGGTAACCAGCCAGCAGTGCTTGAAAGTAGGTGGGTATGAATGTGTGCCTGGGTCAATGGTGATCAGGGACTTGTGTTAAGAGTACGGTGACAGATATATGGGATCTTCCAGCCTAAAGTCTGGAGGTCACACACTGACTTTGTTACGCGCTTCAGTTGATCACTTGACAATCACACGCTGAGACACGAACACACACAGGCCCGCTATGTGCTGGCTGCTAGGTCTCAGAAGCCCGGTCACACGTCTTGACCTCCAAGTAATATATAAAGTTAGGAATGAGGATTGATCACTGGTTAATTGTGACCTGTGTGTGTGTGTGTGTGTGTGTGTGCGCGCGCACACGTGTGCATGTGTGGGGGGGTGCACATCCATCTGTGTATGTCAGTCTCCCCATCTGGCCATGAGAGTAACCCATATGGAGGCTGATTAAGATGTAGGGACGGATGACACTGATCAAGCACAGGAGGGAGGATAAAAGTCCAAATTCGGGTCACGTTGCTCCGCTTCATTAATATCTAACAGGAGCAATACATGGATGGACTGAGACGTCTTGACGTGGATAGATGGATGGGAGACAGAGAAGCGGAGTAAAGGAAAGGAAGATAACTTTTTCACGCGTCACACCGCTTCCCCTTCTTTTTCCTGTTAGCTCTTCAGTCATCCATATGTTTCCTCCCTCCTGTTGTCACCTTCAAAAGTGGGCTTTTATCTCTCAGGGGTGGCTTGGCTTTGGTTGTTACCCAAGACCACATCCTTCACTTCTAATTCTCACCGGTGGGAATAGTATTTACATGAACATGATGTTTATCTGCCTATTTACTTTCTTTCTTTTTTTTCTTCTCTCTCTCACAAGCCCTCTTGATGTCTTGCTTATTTAGAAGTGTTTATCTTGCCTTAAGGTCAGCCGCCATTTGCATGGGCGTACTTTATGGTTTGTTCGCGGGTCAGGGGGGGGCACATGTTGAGATTAGATGGGGATATTATTGATGTTAACGCTTTGGAAAGAACGGCGGTCAGTCGCACATCGCCGGCAAAGAACGGGTGGAGGACCTAAACCAGATGTGCGTATGAGTGTGAACCGATTGTGCCTCATTTGTTGTCGTCTGTCAGCAACAGGTGCTTTCGGTTTGAGCCAACACAGGTTTGCTTATCTGAGCAGATTATTGTGTTCGGTCGGTCGTTAAATGTCAAGATGTGATGAGTGGTCTGTGCACAGCCACTGAAGCAAGTGGAGGGATTTTAATCCGTCTTAAGTCATTGATCCCTTGCTGCAGGTTTGTATATCACTAGAAGCAAATGTTGAAAAAAAGAGGGTCCCCCCCCCCCCAGTTTAAGGTCAGTTTAGAGATGAGAGGTGATATAAAAGGCAATTTAAGCACATTCAGTTTTTGTTCGACGTTATTGCCTTGGCTTACAGTCAGGTGTGTGCACACAAAGCCTCCATTGTTTGAAAGTTAGGTGTACTACAAACCTTCCTTTGAGTGATTTATGAGGCAGCCCCTGTCCCAGTAATAAAAAAAAAACACTACCACTTGGCACTTATGTTAAGGGCTTTAAATTGTTTGGATGTGACTGCAAATTTATTTCTTGGGCCGATGTATCATTTTACCCCTAGCATGCTTCAAACAGAGACATCGGCCAGCCAAGAACCTGTCGGTCGGTCGGGGGGGGGGGGTGTTAGGACCACATGCGGCTTTCTCCCACTTGGCCCTGATAGTTTGAAGAGCAGCGCTGAAACCTAAAGCTGTCCCTGGTTCTGGTACACCATGCCCTGTGTGGCGCCAAACCTGTAGTTGCATGCCAGCGCTGGGTGTGGTGGGGAGGATGGGTCTGGAACTGGGTCAGCGCCCAGTTCTTGGGTTCTGCTGCAACGATGTGCACCGAAAAAAGATGTTTTGCTCTCATATCTTGCAGACTGTGTGTGAGCCATCAGTGAACAGACAAATTCCAAATATGCAGCCCAAAGGATGCTGAGTGTATCTCCATTTCCAGCTGTCATTGGCTCACTAAATGGCAGCCTGAGGGATGAGGAAAGGCAGACTGTGAGCCAGAGGCAGCTGATGTAGTTTGGCAGGGGCCAGGTACAGCAGGAGAGCTGGAGAGCAGTGAGGGTTTACATCAGGCGGAGAGGACAAAGGCCATTACATGAATCAGGGCAATCAAAGGTGACAAGACTGGCTTTGGATGAAGCCTTAGATGAGTACGTGTTGAGTGAAATGAGCTCAGTAGGTGTCTACACGTCTCTCTCTCTCTCTCACTCACTCGCCACAGCTGCGATTCACAATCTCTTGCCTACGTGCTCTCTCTTGGCCCTTAGGCAAGGTCACTGCAGTATGAATGCTGATACAGAGATGTGATTGGTCGATTGCCACGCAGGGCACATACCTCTGCATCGTGTGCTCCCAGCTGTGTTTGGCTTTCATTACTGCACATGGAGGCTATCGGACATATCAGCTCCGTCAGCTTTCTATCATTCCCTCAGCTGTCAGACACACACACACACACACACACACACACACACACACACACACACACACACACACAATATTTAATGCAAAGCCCAAACAGTGTCATTCGCTCATGCATGACCATTTGTTGAGAATAATGTGCAAACTCCAGATACCTTACTGCAAGTTTGCTGAAAACAACGTTGGATGTTGCTGCCACATAAAAAGACTGTATGTAAACCCACATCAGACTGAAACATCAGACTCATCCCAGGCTATCAGCAAGCGCGTTAGGATCGACTGCCATCCCAGCCATGCCCCGACCTCTGAAACCTGAGCAGCTCATTGGACCAAATCTGGAAGCCACCTATCGCATAGGGTGACACCTAACCTCTTGCCATGAAGTTCACAGAGGGGCGAGTCTGCACCTGCCCTAAGAGTAGCTGTAGTCATACACCAGGGCATGGTGTATGTTACATCAGTAACATCACAGTACAGGGAGCGAGTGACATCTGAATTCCCTGGCGGTGATGGCATTATGGCTCTATACACTATGGTATGGCATCTTCCTTACACACACCTGGACATGTAAAGCCAGCAAGGCCCTTGAGAGAAACAGATGATAGCCCTCATGTTGATGTACCACACAGGGTTTATGACTGATTGCAGAAGAGCCATGCCTGATGTAGGTGACAAAGAAAGGATTCATGTCTCAACACTTCGCACCAGCAACCGGACTGACATGCTACAGTCGGTGAAATTAATAATAGCTAAGTTATTCTACTGAATAAGAGTTAGATGGCCTGTGACATGTGTAGAACTTCCTCCTAAACACTGAATCTCTGGCTCTAGTGGGTGGAAAGCAGGCCTGTCACCATCTATCCATTATCCTGATGATTAACTGAGTTGATTTGATTAGAAAAGGCATTTTATTTGACAGCAACAGTGTCACGTAAGATTCACTGCGGCCTTCGATTTAGTCCTGGTTCCGCTGTTGTTGACTGTATGTAATGTGAAATCTCCTTCTGTGATATGCGTCTTTATTTTCTGACGAAGTTTTTATGTTGCCCTAGTTTTATTATGTCTTTCAAAGTAAATTCACCTTGAGAGTACAGAAAGGTGCCAATCGGGCGTCCGGACAGTGTAGTGGTCTATCCCGTTGCCTACCAACACAGGGATCTCGGTTCAAATCCCCGCGTTACCTCCGGCTTGGTCGGGCATCCTTACAGACACAATTGGCCGTCTGCAGGTGGAAAGCCTGATGTGGGTATGTGTCTGGTCACTGCACTAGCGCCTCCTCTGGTCGGTCGGGGTGCCTGTTCAGGGGGGAGGGGGAACTGGGGGTAATAGCATGATCCTCCCACGTGCTACGTCTCCCTGGTGAAACTCCTCACTGTCAGGTGAAAAGAAGCAGCTGGTGACTCCACATATATCGGAGGAAGCATGTGGTAGTCTGCAGCCTCTCCCAGATTGGCAGAGGGGATGAAGCAGTGACCAGGATGGCTCGGGAAAATTGGGATAATTGGCCGGATGCAATTGGGGAGAAAAGGGGGGGGATGCCAATCAAATACAATTGCTATTTCTGTTGAGGTGCTGCGGCATGGATGTTGTGCTGTTTCCGTAAGCAAGGTCAGCCTTGCAATGCTTGCAGACCACTGCATGAAAATGGTCCCAAACAATTAACATTTTCTATCTTCTTTTTTTTTTGGCTCCTGCTTCTTCTTTATGTTCATCTCTGATTTCCACCACTGTCTCGACTCAAGTAATTCACTGCATCATCTATTTGCAACAGTAATGATCATCTAAACTCTTCCCTGGCCTGGGTGGGTGTTCTTTTTGCCCATATATCCTTTAAGAGGTTGAACAAATTGTAATTAAGTTACTTAAGTAGGATTTACTTATCCCTTGAGATTTCTGCCTTAGCGGCATCATGTCTCCCTTCGGTCCTCCATGTGGAACTTGAGCTCGAAAGCAGGAGGTGGGAAAGAAGGAAAGATGAATGAGAGGGAGTGTACTTACTCAGATAATATATATATATAGACATCGTTGACGGATGGCTACGTCGTCCCTCAGAATTGTTACGTTGTCCTGCTTTCATTGGTGTTGGTGCGGTCTTGATGGGCCCATTGATGGCACGGTAGCAGAGAAGAAGTCGTTGAGGTGGTTCTGGTCTGCATAGCCCTGGATCTCAAGGGCTTTACTTTGTCACCAAGCATCCTTCATGGAGTGGAGTTGAGCTTGGGCGTCTGACTTCCGTTTCTTGTAGTGTTCTTCTTTCGTCTTGGAGGTTCTATCTTTCTCCCAGGAGAGACGAGCTTGATTCTTTGTACTGATCAGGTTGAGAATTTCCTGGATGTTGTTATCAAACCAGTGCTGGTGACGTCTTTTGAGAATACCAATGTCGGTTTCAGCTACAGCAAGGAGATTTGTTTTTAGGTTTATCCAGTTTGGTATGGGGTTGTTTTCGATGAGGGCAAACTTCCTTCAGGACTTCCATGATCTTATTCCGGAAGCTTCATCTTAAGCTAAGATCTTCAAGCTTTCGGACGTCAATTTTCTTTAGCGGGATGGTCATCGCAGGGCATCTAGGCTTGGATTTGAGTCGCAGATGAAGCTTGGAGATGACCAGCCTATGATCGGTCCAACAATCAATCAGCATGCAGGAGTGCCTTGGTGACATGGATATTGGATCGGTCCTTCATGCGTACAATCAAAGTCAATGAGATGCCAGTGGTGGGATCGTGGATGCATCCAGGTAGTTTTCTGGCTCATTTTCAGTTGGAAGATAGTATTTGTGATGGTGAGGCCATGTTCCGCACAGAGGCCAAGGAGAAGGCTTCCGTTTGAGTTGCATTTACCGACTCCATGCTTCCCAGGGACGTTGCTCAGCGTTGTACTGTCTCTGCCAAGACGAGCGTTGAAGTCACCCATAAGGATGAGCTTGTCAGCTGCTGGCACGGTGGAAATAGTTTTTGATACGGTGTTGTAGAAAGCTATTTTTGCCTCATCGTCAGCATCAAGAGTCGGCACATAAGCGCTGATGGAAGTCAGGAAGTATCCATTTTGGAGTGGTAATCTGATGGAGATGATGCGTTCATTAATGCAGACAGGTGTTAGATTCAGGTCACGGACAAGTTTGGATCTGATCGCAAAGCCGACTCCATGAATTCGGCCGTCCGTTTCTGGTAATCCTTTCCATATAAACGTATATCCAAGACCTTTTTCTTCAAGCTGGCCTTCATCTGCAAGTCTTATCTCTTGGAGAGCCGCAAGATCGATGTTGAAGTGAGAGAGTTGTTGTGCAATAAGGGCAAGTTTGTCATTCTGGTCTATCAGAGTCATTCCGATCAAAAAGAGTCCTAATGTTCCAAGTTCCAAAATTCAGTAGTGTAAAAACTTCCATATGCAGTATTCCAGTCAGGAGACGTGGGAAACAGATGTTTTTAGCCCACATTTTCTAGGGCCTTCCCCTGATTGGGGGGAGCAGCGCTGTCCCTAAAAAGGGCTGCTCTATCGCAGGTTGCTAATCTACACAAAGTTTCCCAGGTTCATGTAGAGACGACCATCAGATCCTTGCCACCAGTTGTTTGCCTTGGAGCTAGGAGCTTCCAGGATGATCAGTCCCTGCTCCCGTTGCTCCGCAGCATCGCCAATGGACTTCTTTTTGGGGGGGGGAGTAAAGCACAGTCCTCAAAAAATCCTCGGAGCCATTCGCTAAAGCCTTGATTAAAGTGGTGATCAGATCGCGACGCTGGTCCACACTGCTTGGCCTGGGAGGATCTAGTTCCATGGAAACAAGAGTGAAGACGATGAGATCCGCTACAGGTTGTACCCAAATGATGGTCGGATTGGGAGTCCAGACTGCCTACTTGTTAGGCACTTATGAGCCAGAGATGTGTGGGATTTTTTTCACCGCCAGTCCGCGGTCCCATTAGGCTTTAGCCAAATGAGTGCTGCCCAGATTGCGCCAACTCCACAAGTGAAATCTGGTCAATACCGCAAGGAGGGGCCTATCCGAGGTTTGTCGCATACCTTTCAGCCTACATCACAAGATGCTCAGCAACCCATTTTTTTTGGGGGGGACTGTCAATGGTATTGATAAACGTGCTCAACAAATGAGCAGCAGAATATTAATATTATTACTTTGTATATATATAAAGTATATATATACTTTTTTTGACAGCAATCATCAGCTGTCCAATATATATATATATACACTACCGTTCAAAAGTTTGGGATCACCCAAACAATTTTGTGTTTTCCATGAAAAGTCACACTTATTCACCACCATATGTTGTGAAATGAATAGAAAATAGAGTCAAGACATTGACAAGGTTAGAAATAATGATTTGTATTTGAAATAAGATTTTTTTTACATCAAACTTTGCTTTCGTCAAAGAATCCTCCATTTGCAGCAATTACAGCATTGCAGACCTTTGGCATTCTAGCTGTTAATTTGTTGAGGTAATCTGGAGAAATTGCACCCCACGCTTCCAGAAGCAGCTCCCACAAGTTGGATTGGTTGGATGGGCACTTCTTTGAGCAGATTGAGTTTCTGGAGCATCACATTTGTGGGGTCAATTAGACGCCCAAAATGGCCAGAAAAAGAGAACTTTCATCTGAAACTCGACAGTCTATTCTTGTTCTTAGAAATGAAGGCTATTCCATGCGAGAAATTGCTAAGAAATTGAAGATTTCCTACACCGGTGTGTACTACTCCCTTCAGAGGACAGCACAAACAGGCTCTAACCAGAGTAGAAAAAGAAGTGGGAGGCCGCGTTGCACAACTGAGCAAGAAGATAAGTACATTAGAGTCTCTAGTTTGAGAAACAGACGCCTCACAGGTCCCCAACTGGCATCTTCATCAAATAGTACCTGTTAGAGCCTGTTTGTGCTGTCCTCTGAAGGGAGTAGTACACACCGGTGTAGGAAATCTTCAATTTCTTAGCAATTTCTCGCATGGAATAGCCTTCATTTCTAAGAACAAGAATAGACTGTCGAGTTTCAGATGAAAGTTCTCTTTTTCTGGCCATTTTGAGCGTTTAATTGACCCCACAAATGTGATGCTCCAGAAACTCAATCTGCTCAAAGAAGTGCCCATCCAACCAATCCAACTTGTGGGAGCTGCTTCTGGAAGCGTGGGGTGCAATTTCTCCAGATTACCTCAACAAATTAACAGCTAGAATGCCAAAGGTCTGCAATGCTGTAATTGCTGCAAATGGAGGATTCTTTGACGAAAGCAAAGTTTGATGTAAAAAAAATCTTATTTCAAATACAAATCATTATTTCTAACCTTGTCAATGTCTTGACTCTATTTTCTATTCATTTCACAACATATGGTGGTGAATAAGTGTGACTTTTCATGGAAAACACGAAATTGTTTGGGTGATCCCAAACTTTTGAACGGTAGTGTATATATATATATATATATATATATATATTTATTTATTTATTTATTTATTTATTTATTTTACAGCTGATGATTGCTTACGGCATGAAACAAGCTTGTACTGTCTCATAAACAATTTACTTGACTCACTGGATTATTTTGCTCCTTATTTGTTGAGCACTTTCCCTACCGTTGAGTGTTTCTTTAAACAAAGTTATTTTATATATATATATATATATATATATATATATATATATTATTTCTAGATTACTAAAATTTTAATTATACAGTCATCGGCAGCTGTTGTTACTGCACAATATTGTGCATTATGTGTAAGACCATGACCCCCCCCCAAGACTGCCCATCTGATATGCAGCTGTTTTTTATGCAGAATGATATCAGTCATACTGTTATAGTGATATACAGACAGTGTACATTGTAATAATGTTTTTCCTATCCAAAGATAGATCAAGCAAGAGTAAAGGAGAGGAGAGTGAGAGACAGAGACAGAGGAAGGAGAGAGATGAGATGAGGAGTTATTGGTCAGCAGTTGCCCCTGTCTGATATATGGGTGAGCACCTCACAACACTGAGGTGTTTATGTCTGAGCTGACATATGAGAGTTACTGTGTGTGTGTGTGTGTGTGTGTGTGTGTGTGTGTGTGTGTGTGTGTGTGTGTGTGTGTGTGTGTGTGTCTGTCTGTCTGTCTGTCTGTCTGTCTACATACAGATGGCTAGGTTGTGTGTCTCTTCTATAAGTGAGGCAATGAGGCAAGACCTCAATGACCATTGTTTGAAATGCTTTGTAATGGGCTTGCTTCATGCACTGCTGTTATCCACAATTACACAAAAACCATGCGGAATATTTTCCAGCATGGATATGGTTTTACCAGTCCTTCCCCAGAGCCGTTGGTATGGACAGTCCATTTGTCCTAAGTTCTCCATTGCAGTCATCAAAATCTGATGTTCTGTTTGCTTCATGAATAACATTGCATCTGCCAAACGTCTGCCCTAACTACACCCAAGGGCTGACTTTATACTGCCTGTTCTTCTCAATCAGTGTTACTACACATGCTCAATCAGTTTCATCAATAATGACAAGTTAGGAGCTGGTAATACCACATTAACACTGATTCTCAGCCACTGATGTCTGATGAGCTCCATGAATCAAATAGCATTATAATCGTGACAGCTTTCCGCCTGAGCCAGAATGTGTTGGCGGAGCAGTGTGCTGTGGATTGCGCCTGTAATTACTACCAGAGCAGAACGCGTGGAGTATTGGCTCACATTGCACAGATCGGGCCAGGTAGGAAGGAGGGTGCAAGCGGTGTGGAGAAACTGTGACTGAGGAGATGGAGATACTAGGGTGTTTGAGTGGAGGGAGGGATGAAGGGGAATCACGAGCCTGTAAATCAGAGGTATATTAGACCTAATAAGGATGATTAACTTGGGGAATGTGTTCAGGGAAAGAAGCAGTGTGAAAAATCCACCAGGATTTGTTTCCAGGTCTTGCAGGCACCTGGATCTTCGCCTGTGCTCTTGAAAGTGAAGTGCACAGTTGCATATGTTAAAAAAGTTGGACATAGACATAGATGGACGATAGACTTAAATAGGAGTGTCAAGATGTGAATGTTGCAATGATAAATTTTTAGGGTTGACACATGTCTATGTACTTATCCGTAGATTCTGTGCACACGTGTCTTGACTAGCTGAGCGTGATGTATGTGTAATGTCATTTAAAACACTATGCATGTCTGCATGGTCTACTGGGGGCAGTAACTCACTCTTTGTTTTTCCGAACCTCACTCTCCTTCCTCTCTTATGTAGCAACTCAACAGTATTTGGCGTGTCTGCATAGCCTGCTTTATGTCCCCATTCGTCCACCTCATGCCACGCCAAGTCACGACTATGTAATCAGCCTATCAGGACCGCCTACACCCTGGCGTCCATTACCCATGAGTCTTGCGGCGAATGCCGGCTGCTTTCAGTTTGCAACGCTTCGCCTTGGCTTCCGGAGAGGCCGTAAATTAGCCTGCCGGTCTCGAGCATGTGAGGAAACGATATGGGAGACCAATAAGAGGGTAGCTTCAACGCTAAAAGCAATAAAGGTGAAACAGTTGTAACGGAACAATGAGCAAAAAAAAGAAAGACTGAAAAGGGACAAGTGGTAGTTTGAACTAACAAGTGAGTCCAAATGCGTGAAGATGCAGATGACAATGGGGAAGGCAAAGGAGGAAGTCTCTGTAGAAAAGCTGTCATGCTTAGTGAAAGAAACTGGCTGGGATAAGGCCACCTTTCGAACAGTTATGCCATGATTCCTCAACCATGCCCCACACATTGTCTACTGTTACAGCTGCACACATGTACACACACACACACACGCATGCATGCACGCACACACATGCATGCATTCACACACACTGCAGTTCTCGGTTTTAGTTTAGGGTTATGGTGATTAGTGCCTTTTTTTTTATCCTTTAACACTTTGAGAATCACCCTACCCCACCCGCACCAAATCCAACCTCCGGTTTAGCTTTAACGTGTTCCAGAACATCAAACTAGAACCACATTTTATGAATGAATAGAGGACAAAAGGATAAAAGACTCATTTTATCTTGTTATAGACCACCAGTCCACATTGGCCGGTGCAGGAGCTAAACCAACACTTCAGAATATCCTCATTACATTACCACTGCATGTGTCAATCCTGTTCGTCTTAGTCAAGTTAGACTTATTTGCTTTAATTTTTGGTATCAAAACTTGGTCCAAAAGTTAATGCACAGTTCTGGCCCTGTGGTCGTGTTGGTATTGACCGCACCCTGCTAAGGGCCATTCACCCTTGTACATGACTTGTGTATTTTCTTACCTTGGCTATATGTATGCCAGCGTTAAACCTCATGTTTATGCTCCCTGAGAACTGGATTTCACACTCTCAGGCTTCCTGGAAGTCTAGGCAGCATTGGCGACTATAATCTGATCCGGTCTGCAAACACGACCCTCATTCTCACCTCATCACAGCACCTACGCAGTCGCTATTCTCTGCCTCTGCTGCAACTACAGTTCCCATTGGTTACGAGACTTAGTGGTTCCAAAGGCCCGATTCCCACATCTAAGGATGGCAATTGGTCACAGAAGCTCTATTGATTTCCAGGGCTGAGAATGGGGGGGGGGGGGTTTGGTTACACAGTAGTTTACTGTACCAACTCCCACTCCATCTCTTTTGGGGGTAACAAAAAATGTGCAGCCTTTTTTTTTTTTTCAAAATTGAAGTAAAAACCAGTTTTCCGTGTGTGTGTGGTGGGTGCTGCTCATTCGCGTGCGGGTATGTTTGTACACCAATAAAGTCGCATAAGTGCCTAAATTCCAGTGTCTGTGGTTACAATCTCTGTCTCTCTCTCTTTTCCTACGCCCATCCGTCTCCCACCCCTCCCCCGCCCATATCACAGCCCCACTAATGCAAGTACCACCCAGGAGTGGGTCGGAATAGTGCATAAAACCAAGCCTCTCCAAACATCAACACGTCCAGCATCAATAAACACATATCCAAGTGTGTGTGTGTGTGTGTGTGTATACCCGTGTATATCTGTGTGTATATGCATGCATACAAATGTGACTGACCAGCAGCTGAGCTGGGTATGTTTTATCTGGGGTCAGCTCAGAAATAGCATCGTCATGCAAGGGTCCCATTTTTAACAAGCCTGACGCTATTCAGACAAGCACACACAGACTCAAATAACACACTATTGTTATACTTCGGCTTACCTGAATATGCAACATTTCAAAACACACTCAAAGTTGACAGATTATCCTCACCCAACTTTCTCTGCCTCATTTTAAGCATGGAAATACACCTGGTATAACCTGTGTTTGAGGCTTTTAGAGAAATTCTTTATGGAGAACAATTACAATATTCAACATTCTCTCGCTCTTTCTCTTTGTGTGTATTTGGCGCTCTTTCTCTTTATGTGTGTATTTGGCAAAGTGTCTGCAAGTAGCAACACTGGCGGACAATCTGGGAATCATATTTATATGGCAATCGGTGGCATTTGGCACAACAGCTGTATTTAGCATCATTATTAGCATTTTAGTTTATATAGCCAAGCCGATTCTGATGTAGCCCACTGAAGGTAGCAGCAAACCAGGAAGCAAGTGTATTTTTCACATTCGTGGTTTGTCTTCTAGTGACATTACTGGAGGCAATATATATATACATATATACTTAGCACAAAAAGTAAGAAAATTTGTGTTTGGTGGAATATTTCTTTGTTGTAACAATGCTTCTTGGCAAAAATCTTATACTGTTGGAAAGCCTGTTTATTTCCCTTTTAAATGGTGCCACATTTGTAAGGAACATCCATTTGTGGGTTGCGCCAATGAAAAATTTGCCAAATCTTCTCTGCCAATGCCAAACAGCTTATTTTGCTTTTGCTACTGACTCTTGTTTTGAGCTTCTGGTACTCCAGGTGCTGACAATCAGGTGCCTGATATAAGATTTATTGCCAAGAAGCATTGTTACAACAAAGAAATAATCTACCAAACACAAATTTCCTTACTTTTTGTGCTAAGTTTATTTACATATATTCCCCCCCCCTTTTTTTTTCTCCCCAATTGTATCCGGCCAATTACCCCACTCTTCCGAGCCATCCCGGTCGCTGCTCCACCCTCTCTGCCGCTCAGGGGAGGGCTGCAGACTACCACATGCCTCCTCCGATACATGTGGAGTTGCCAGCCGCTTCTTTTCACCTGACAGTGAAGAATTTCACCAGGCACCCCAACTGACCAGAGGAGGCGCTAGTGAAGCGACCAGGACACATACCCACATCCAGCTTCCCACCCGCAGACACGGCCAATTGTGTCTGTAAGGACGCACAACCAAGCTGGAGGTAACATGGGGATTCGAATCAGCAATCCCCATGCTGGTAGGCAACGAAATAAACCGCTGTGTTACCCATACGCCCCACTGGAGGACAAATTTATGCACAATTGTGGTGACATTTCAGAGACAGAAGACGGCTCAGTTTTATGGCTGCTTAATGGAGTGATAATATATAGTTATAGTATATTATATACTATTATATATATATACACATACAGACATACATACATACATACATACATACACATACAGTGAGTCAAGTAAATTCTTTGTGAGACAGTACAAGCCTGTTTCATGCCATAAGCAGTGGTGATAATTGCTTATGGCATGAAACGGGCTTGTACTGTCTCACAAAGAATTTACTTGACTCACTGGATTATTTTGCTCCTTATTTGTTGAGCCCTTTCCCTACCGTTGAGTGTTTCTTTTAACAAAGTTACACTACCGTTCAAAAGTTTGGGATCACATTGAAATGTCCATATTTTTGAAGGAAAAGCACTGTACTTTTCAATGAAGATAACTTTAAACTAGTCTTAACTTTAAAGAAATAAACTCTATACATTGCTAATGTGGTAAATGACTATTCTAGCTGCAAATGTCTGGTTTTTGGTGCAATATCTACATAGGTGTATAGAGGCCCATTTCAAGCAACTATCACTCCAGTGTTCTAATGGTACAATGTGTTTGCTCATTGGCTCAGAAGGCTAACTGATGATTAGAAAACCCTTGTGCAATCATGTTCACACATCTGAAAACAGTTTAGCTCGTTACAGAAGCTACAAAACTGACCTTCCTTTGAGCAGATTGAGTTTCTGGAGCATCACATTTGTGGGGTCAATTAAACGCTCAAAATGGCCAGAAAAAGAGAACTTTCATCTGAAACTCGACAGTCTATTCTTGTTCTTAGAAATGAAGGCTATTCCATGCGAGAAATTGCTAAGAAATTGAAGATTTCCTACACCGGTGTGTACTACTCCCTTCAGAGGACAGCACAAACAGGCTCTAACCAGAGTAGAAAAAGAAGTGGGAGGCCGCGTTGCACAACTGAGCAAGAAGATAAGTACATTAGAGTCTCTAGTTTGAGAAACAGACGCCTCACAGGTCCCCAACTGGCATCTTCATTAAATAGTACCCGCAAAACACCAGTGTCAAAATCTACAGTGAAGAGGCGGCTGCGGGATTCTGGGCTTCAGGGCAGAGTGGCAAAGAAAAAGCCATATCTGAGACTGACCAATAAAAGAAAAAGATTAAGATGGGCAAAAGAACACAGACATTGGACAGAGGAAGACTGGAAAAAAGTGTTGTGGACGGATGAATCCAAGTTTGAGGTGTTTGGATCACAAAGAAGAACGTTTGTGAGACGCAGAACAAATGAAAAGATGCTGGAAGAATGCCTGACGCCATCTGTTAAGCATGGTGGAGGTAATGTGATGGTCTGGGGTTGCTTTGGTGCTGGTAAGGTGGGAGATTTGTACAGGGTAAAAGGGATTCTGAATAAGGAAGGCTATCACTCCATTTTGCAACGCCATGCCATACCCAGTGGACAGCGCTTGATTGGAGCCAATTTCATCCTACAACAGGACAATGACCCTAAACACACCTCCAAATTGTGCAAGAACTATTTAGAGCAGAAGCAGGCAGCTGGTATTATATCGGTAATGGAGTGGCCAGCGCAGTCACCAGATCTGAACCCCATTGAGCTGTTGTGGGAGCAGCTTGACCGTATGGTACGCAAGAAGTGCCCATCCAACCAATCCAACTTGTGGGAGCTGCTTCTGGAAGCGTGGGGTGCAATTTGTCCAGATTACCTCAACAAATTAACAGCTAGAATGCCAAAGGTCTGCAATGCTGTAATTGCTGCAAATGGAGGATTCTTTGACGAAAGCAAAGTTTGATGTAAAAAAAATCTTATTTCAAATACAAATCGTTATTTCTAACCTTGTCAATGTCTTGACTCTATTTTCTATTCATTTCACAACATATGGTGGTGAATAAGTGTGACTTTTCATGGAAAACACAAAATTGTTTGGGTGATCCCAAACTTTTGAACGGTAGTGTATATATATATACATATATATATATATGTGTGTGTGTGTGTGTGTGTGTGTGTATAGTTATTATATAATATAGAGATCGTGTTGAATATCAGGATTGCTTGTCTTTAAGATACTGAAGTTTTCTGTGCCCGTTTTTTTAGACCCTCCTCCTCTTTGCTTTGGTCAGGCAGGCGCTGGCTCAGTTTTGCTAGTTTGCTGTCATTGTTTTGATAGTGTCTGTTTCTTCATGTGAGGTGGGCCCGTCTCTGCCTTCACCTCTCATTAGCCGTGACACAGACTGACTACCCAGGCAGTCTTTCATCGCCGGCCCGCCACTCAACGCAAACCACCTGCCTGTCATGACAACAATGAACTTGATGCAGGGCTGTGGGGGTCTCAATCTTTCACACGCTTCCTCACTTAAATACACGAACACACGCGAGAAAATCTTCATACACAATGAGACTTTTCCACAAGTACACACACACACACACACACACATTGCAATACCAAGTACACAAACAAACTGTCAGAGTTCACAGCAGACCAAATAAATAATGGTCTGGAGAGTTAATTGAATCTCTTCAACATGGATGGTGCTCATTTGGACAAAATGAATAATGCAATAGATTTGAATATGAAAACAACAACCCAGCTGCCTGTGGCTCGCGTGCATGCAGGCATGCCCATGCATGGACACGCAGACACACTCACACGCAATCGTACCAGCGTCACTCAGCCCTGTCAAAACTTGTCAGGAGTGCTCCCCTTTCTGACAAAAACATCCCTCGCTATTTTGAACACATTGGCACGGGCAAGAAACACTCACCCATTCCCATAGGCGTGTGCACGGGCACAACCACGCTAACCCATACTCTCATCTACCCTCTCTCACAGACCTCCTCTTAACAAGTTCTGGGAATCCACTCTCGAGTCACGCAACGCTTGTTGTTGAGTGTGGAAAAGATAGGTGGACTCAGCAGGGCAGTGTACTTGGGTTCTTGTTTCTCGGTAACAGATGACCTTTGCTGGATTCCCTGATGTAGGATCCTGTATATCATCATCCTCTACCCGGATTGCAGCCTCCCTACGGAGATGGAGAGTAGTCCATACCATGAGCAGAGATTTTGTATTGCAGGCGAAGTGTATAATACAAAAAAAAAGAAAAGAATGCCATTAGTACAAGTGACAGCATTGATGTAATCAGGTTTTTAGGTTTGGACAGTTAGATTAGTGGGTGCAGAGCGCTGGTCATCAGAATCAGAATCAACTTTATTGGCCAAGTGTGCCTATGCATATGAGGAATTTAAGGAATATATATAGATATCTATATAACTTATGCATAACAGCCGCAAACCAACGATTGATTTCATGAAACTGATCATTCGTTTCGGTCGTTATGCAACTGTGCTGTTTATAAGGTGGGGGGATACCTGCAGTCAGTTAGACTGAAGAGGTCAATTAGATGAGTGATGAAATGTTTCTCCCAATAAACGTTGTGTCCAGAGGAACTGATTCAACTTTCTGGGATTTCCTTGCCTGGATTACTGTTACTGATTGTTACGGCCACGGGTGTGTCCGTATAGTTTTGTGTTGCCTCCTGTATCACTCTGACTCTACATTCAGGTATCCGCCAGGTGCTCCTCATCACCTAATCAACCGGTCAACGAATCATCCAATTTTCATCAGCTGTGTAGTTTCCCATTTAAACCCCCACATGTGTTCAGTTCACCGGCCAGTAAGTTCAGTTTGTGTGTTGGAGCTACTTTGTGTTTGTAATGTCTGGCCCGTTTTTTGGTTTAGTTTGCATTTTGACTATTTTGAGTTATGTTTAGTTGTTTAGCTCTTTTGGGCAAGGGGATCAAGGTAAGATGCCCATGGGCAAACACCCCATCACGTAGCTTACCTCTGTTAGACACACTAGGTTAGCAGCGGTTGCCACTTTTTGTCTTTAGGTTTGGTGCTTTTCAGCACTGTCAAGGGTGGGTTACTTTTGTTAATAGTTTGTTTTGGCAACCGTTCGGTTCCCTTGTCCTGTCATTGTTAATACATTTATTTTATTATATTTATACGTTTATGTCTCACTTTGTTGCACCCTCACCTCACTGTTACTCAGTACACTAATAGTTGTACCCTCTCCAGACCGAGGGTCGTAACAAATGGGGGCTCGTCCGGGATATTGGCGGCTTTGGTCTGGCTAGTTGCTGTTTCCTGTAATGTGCTGTGTTAGCGTTGGGTGGTGTTAAGCACAGTGTTCATTATTGTTTAGTGTTAACAGGTGTTGGTGTGTTTTTGGTTTGGTGGTGGGTACGGCTGTGGCTGCTGGTCCACTTCCTTTCATCCTCTGCCATGGTGTTGGTTCTGGTGGCAGAGCTTCGTGCCGACGAGGTCCGATGCTAGGGCGGAGCTGCCGGCCAGGCTGTTGTGGTTCGATCCCTGGTCCCCTGTGTTGCACTCGACGTGGGTGCTGACGCCCGCCTGAGAGGCAGGCTGAGTCAGGTCTCCAGTGGGAGATTTGGGGGGCGGGATTTGTGGCAGAGAGGCTGGAGGGGAGTTGCGGACGGTAGACCTTTAAGGCTATGAGTGCGGGGCGCACTGCGCTCTTTGCTTCCACCACCAGCTGGTCCATGCTGGCACACCTTGTGTTGTGACTGTGGTCACGAGTTGTAGCTGGTTCACCTGCGGGTCGAACGCACCTACGTCATTTGGCGTGGGTCGCCACCGTGACGGTGTGTGTGCTACTTTGTGTTGTCTGTCAGTAACTTGTTGTGGTTGAGGGCCACTTGGTAGGTGACCATGTGTTGGTGGGAAGGTGCTGGCCATATTTGGGTAACATTTTGGATGTAGCGGCGCTACTTTTGGTGACCCTTTGTTGTGGCCGAGGTGCTCCACCGTTTTGTTTGGTCACATGTTGCTGTTATGTAGCACATTGTCTTGTTTTGGTTCTTGTGGGGTTTTTTTTTTGTTAACAAGCCTGTAGGGGCTTATTTTTATGGGTGGGGGTGTTAGGGCCACGGGTGTGTCCGTATAGTTTTGTTTCCTCCTGTATCACTCTGACTCTACATTCAGGTGCTCCTCATCAACCGGTCAACAATCATCCAATTTTCATCAGCTGTGTAGTCTCCCATTTAAACCCCCACATGTGTTCAGTTCACCGGCCAGCTAGTTTAGTTTGTGTGTTGTAGCTACTTTGTGTTTGTAACGACTGGCCCGTTTTTGGTTTAGTTTGCATTTTGACTATTTTGAGTTATGTTTAGCTCTTTTGGGCAAGGGGATCAAGGTAAGATGCCCATGGGCAAACACCCCATCACGTAGCTTACCTTTGTTAGACACACTAGGTTAGCAGCGGTTGCCACTTTTTGTCTTTTAGGTTTGGTGCTTTTCAGCACTGTCAAGGGTGGGTTACTTTTGTTAATAGTTTGTTTTGGCAACCGTTCGGTTCCCTTGTCCTGTCATTGTTAATAAATATTTTTTATTATATTTATGTTTGTCTCACTGTGTTGCACCCTCACCTCACTGTTACTCAGTACACTAATAGTTGCACCCTCTCCAGACTGAGGGTCGTAACACTGATCATACATAGACATCTTATGCTTATATATTATATTGCTTATATATCAGGCCACAGGGATGGGCAACATGATCCAGAAAGGGCCAGTGTGGGTGCAGGTCTTTGTTCCAACCAAGCAATTACACACCTGAGTCTACAAATCAAGGTCCTTGGCAAAGACTATTGGTTGACTTATAGACTCAGGTGTGTGACTGCTTGGTTGGAACAATGACCTGCACCCACACCGGCCCTTTCTGGATTATGTTGCCCATCTCTGGAAGGCTATTAAGCTGTTGCAAATATCTCCATTATAACTGTTTTATGGGATAACAGAAGAGTCAATAACTTACACTGACATCTCACAGAGAAATCTTTGACAATTAAAAAACGGAATTTGTTTGAAAATAGATTGATCTATGCAGTCCATTCTGCCATTGTAATAAAAAAAAAAGAGTAAAAGCAAAAAGATGGATCATCCCAAAGCAGGCTTGCTGCAGTTTGATGAAGGTTATCTAATCACGCCCTTTATGAGCTTTTCTGAGACTGGGTGTGAGCCGTCATTGAACCAGTGAACCAGAGCTGACCTTTCAGGCCAACTGCCTGGAGAGAGACAGGGCAGCTGGAGAGTGAATCGCCAGTATGTGAATCACATCCGGTTCCTCTGTATTGATGTTTACATCCACAGCATGTGTCCTCCATCTTGGAGGGGAGATAAGTGAAGAAATGAGGGGAGAGGTCTAAGTGACCCTGACATGCTGAGGGAATAGCATTGTTTCAGACAGAGGATTAACAGCTGCCAGTCACTATGCATGCAGAGCCCGGCAAAATCATATCAGATATTCACAGTCTCAAGGTTGACCTCAAGTGACATGGCAGTCTCAGTATAAACTCAAGAGTGATTGAGCTAATTCATTCTCCACTCCAGAATGGCCAAATAATTCAACTGAATGGGTCGTTTTAAACAAGAACTTTATTTATGGCAAACAACTTTCCACTTGAAGTTTGTATTCTGGAGATTCCCAGCTCCCCAGATTGCTTGATGCAGTATTTGTACTCGTAT
The DNA here is from genome assembly GCF_029633865.1 of Lampris incognitus. Lineage (NCBI taxonomy): Eukaryota > Metazoa > Chordata > Actinopteri > Lampriformes > Lampridae > Lampris > Lampris incognitus. The sequence goes on along the minus strand of NC_079211.1, from coordinate 24,011,437 downwards.
ATAAATAGTATACAGGCAAAAAAAAGAAAAAAGGACTTGGCCAGATTCTCTTGTTGCACAGCCTCCCATTCCAGCATTCGTGTTGTGTATTTCATGCTGGTTGAGAGTAAATCTCTGGCGGTTGCTGTTTATTTGTATGGCTGCCCAGGCCATTTCAAGCCAAACCCATATAAAAGCAGCTCACAGCAGACCAGAGGGGACAGGACTTCTGGGAGAGAGAGAGAATTGGAAGGCAGACCGCCTCCAGTTGGTGTGGAGGCAAAAAAATATCTGACCCTCACCTCTACCCACCTTCTCTCACCTCATCCCCACCTTTCTCTTCCCCTCTGAGGCAAAGTGGATTTTCCCCAGGTGGAGGTGGGTGGTACACGTAAAGGTGTGGGTTAGGAGGGGAGGTTGCAGATGGATTGATGGACGCAGGTCCTGCGGTCGTGCGTATGCAGTACCACATTCTGCTGTTTTCATTTGACTCTTTATTGCTCCCAGTTGTTGGGTTAAACAAAGTGAGGCTTGGGAGGAGAGAGGGAGAAAGAGAGAGAGCAGTGCTCCCTCATTCTCTTTGTTCCCGGGAAGCACTTTGTTTGAGAGAAATGTCACAGTAGCTAAATCAAGACGAACCACGGTTATGGAAAACAGGCAGACTGAAGGGGAGATGGGAGTCGGTGTGTGTACGTGTGTGTATGTGTACGTGCATGCATACACGTGTGCATGTGTTGGTCTGCTGCACATTCAAGAGCAAAGGTAGCCAAGATGGAGGAAGCATCAGGATGCATGTGGTAACACTCATCGGGGCATAGCTTCTCTGAAGGTCTTAACGACGAGGGTGTGTGATAAAAGGAAAGGAAGGGATGGAGAAAGGGAGATAGATGGATAGGGAGGCAGAGAGAATGGCTCAGATCTCCGGGCTTTAACACGTCGACTCAGCGGGCGAAAGTGTTGACGGAGAGGTTGTTTCTAACCACATTCAGTCTAACTGCTCGTGTCAGCGAGGTAGCCGAGCGTGCCAGAGGGTGCAGGTTTGAGTTTGGGTGAGAATCGGGGGACCTGTGGGCGTGTGTTTGTGTGTGACTGAAGTGTTTAGCGGCATAGTACAGATCTTGATCCACGCACTCATTTCACCTTACTGTGTGAAGACTCAGTGTAAGATGCTGAATCTGGGCTTTACTCCACGTGTTTGCTTTTCTCAGTTACAGATCCATGACATTCTCTCTCTCTCTCTGTCTGTCTGTCTGTCTTGTCTGTCTCTCTCTCAATGCACACACGCACACACACACACACACACACGGATGGCCTGATAGTTGGCTTCCACTCAAAAACCCTGGACCGCAAGCTTTCCAGTGGGGAACAAGAGTTAACTTGAGGGGCAATGCTTCAAGCGACATGTATGCATAGTTGACCCGAGTCGGCAAAGTTCAGCTGCAGTTAAGTTTGTGTGAAAGTGTCTGTGTGTGTCCATCATATGGACCGTTCCCATGGACCTCATTACAGGCCCTTAACCATATTCATGGCAGTTTTTTACAAGGCTACGCTGACTTAAATGCACCTACCGCACGCATACCATATATATGTTTGTGTGTGTGTGTCTGTGTGTCTGTCCAGCATAGGGAGGGATCTATGCAGTGAAGATTTGTGACCATGTTGTTTCCTTCCGCAGTGGTTTATCAGCTGCGGAGGTCCATCTCTCTCTCTCTCTCTCTCTCTCTCTCTCTCTCTCTCTCTCTCTCTCTCTCTCTTTAGGGGGATTTCATTGCCTGTAAGGGTGAAGGATACTGTCTCTGCTTTCCCGCAGAGGAAGAAGAGCTCCTCCATCCTCTGTCATTTCACCACTAATCCTCCCATTTTTGCCCTCAACCTTTCTCTTTTTTTTGTTTGTTGTCTCCAATCCTTTACATTTTTCAGTCTGACATCCCTTCTCCTTTTGACCTTTTTATATCCTCTCATCTTCTTCAGATCTAATGTTTTCAGAGATGAGGGCTCAAATCAGACGCTCCAGATTTGGTATTGTTGTTTACACTGGCTGCTTTTATTGTTGTGCAGAGATTTGAAAGGTTTGTTTTATTTGCAGTGATGACATGCTGCTCTTTTGGATGCTTTAGACTTGGTAACTTCAATTGTTTGGGACGGACGGCGATCAATGTGATAAAGCCGCAGTCACAGCTTGCACTCGCCCCGTCATGCTCATGTTGAACATTGTTTTCAAAATGTCTGTTCGTCTGTCTGTATGTCTATGACTAACATCTTTGAGTGCCCCTATGGCATATGTTCCTGACCTTACACAGGAAGTCATGGCTGAAACCTAATCTTCCCTATCAGGTATATATGCGTGTCATCCTCCAGTTTGACATCCACCCTTGTGTAAGCCACTTGTTTGTGTATACATGTAGGTATGTCTCCAGCATTTTCCCCTTTCAACGCAATTTGAGCCGCTGCCACCCATCTATGTACAAGCTTGCCCCATTCCCCCACCCAAACTTACCAACACCCCCTCCCCTTTGCCCTCCGCTCTCCAGCGCTGCTGTTTTCCCCATTAATGCCTTCAGTCAATCTGGCCCTATATCAGCTTGTCATCACCCAACTCTGTTCCCCCACAACTCTGCCACTCTGGACCATTCACACACTCCCGTTTCAGTCACTGTGACGCCCGCATCTCCAGCCTTGGCGACTGCTGTGTCGGCACGCTGACTGGAGACTTTATATTTCTCAAGCTAACGCAGAGCAGACAGGGCCCCTGGTGACCCACATTCCAAAATGTAAAACTCTACAAGAGGAGACACTGTTGCATATCCAAACCCATTTTATTCCCGCAGCATCATTAATGGACACTTTAGCAAAAGCATCAATATATGTAACATGCAAGGTACCCTTCGGTGTCTGTGAAGAGATGTGGTGGGTTAACAGCCACCTCCACATCTCTATGAGATGCACCAAGTCAAGTCCATTTTATTTGTACAGCCCAATATCCCAAATTTGCCTCAAGGGACTTTATAGCATACAACATCCTGTCATTAGCCCCTCGTATCGGATAAGGAACAACTCCCTAAAAAAAAAAAAAACCTTTAATAGGGAGAAACCTCAGGGAAAGCAACAGAGTAGGGATCGCTCTCCCAAAGACGGACAACATGCAATGGATGTTGTGTGTACGCAATTTACAGAATATGGCTTTGAAAGAGGATAACAGAATTATAATGGAATTATAAAATATATGAAGAATATGATGAGGAGGATGCCAAGCAGTGTCCAGACACCACCCGAACAGCCCAGGACCCGAGCCACTTGACCACCATCACCATGTAGGAAAAAAAAAAGTTAACAAAGTTAACCCCTCCCTAACATTAATCCTACACTTAACCACTGCCTAACCTGCATGTCATTAATATGATTAAATCAGGGCAGAAGTTTAAAATTGGAGTCTATGGTACCTTTCGCAACATATTTCAAGGTTGTTGGGGGTTTTTTGCGAGGCCTCAATATGTGATGCCATGGGATGAGAATGCATCCTCTAAACATCCAGTGGTCATGTTATGATAGAGGATTACAAAATATTCTTTGTTCTAGGAACTTCCTCCGCCTTTCATGTATCTCCAGTCTGATTTTCTTTAATGCAGGACTCTCCCATCTAGTTTCTCCCCCATCCCTCCTATACTCTTCCCTCTGTCTTCCCTCTCTTCCTGCCACTCCCTTGCTCCATCGCTCATTTTATCCCACCAGTTTGTCATCATTGTCTCCTCTCTTTGGCTCCACCATCGGGTCTGGGGGGCCTCGGCTCCTCAGCTGAGTAGCTCCATGCTGCTGCTGTTTAAAAAGAGGAAATGGAGGCCACTAGGGAATATGGACGCTGTTAATACAAATGTTGGTGGCAGAGTGGTGATGGTGGTGGTGGGAGGATGTAAGTGTGTGTGTGCGTGTGTGTGCGTATGCATTTGCACTCACATTGTACTTATCTTACTGTGTTGTGCAAGTGTAAGGACCTTTAATTGTTATAATCAGTGCAATTAATTGAATACGACTTTCTTTCTTTCACCATTATGCTCATTCCAATATCAATAATAACCCGATACTATGGAGCTGAGGACGGGGGAGAAGGAAACGTGCCAGATAAGTAGGATCAAAGCAGGAGAGGGTGAGATAAGACAAAAGAAAGAGATTGAAAAGCAAGTCACTTTGAAAGGACTGGCAGAGTCAGGAAGTGATTACTGCTACAATAACTTCAATAATGATGATAGGGAAAGCATATCTGCAGCCAAAAGCAGTTAGCATCAGGACCACTTCCCAATATGGTTCCTATTTCACTACAGGGGAGTAAGGGAAGGTTGACGGGGAGAGGGGCGGGGAGGTAGCTGTATGACGAGGTGAACTGCTACACAGAGAAAGGTCTCACATCACAAACGCTTCTTTCATCATGAGTCGTCGGATTCTTCTCGAGGTAGAGACGGTTTGTTGGGTCGAGGAAAGTTCCAATGATCGGTTATATTGTAGTGTAAAACATGCAGGAACTGTCCTAAACCTACACAGCCCCCATTTATGGCAGACACCCATAAATCACAGGCGTAGGGACAGTGATTCATGGTCTTTTATCAGCATGAGGTCTGCGAGTGCAGGCTGGCCCACTCGCTGCCCGCATCATCCCGTGGTTCCTTCACAGCCCTCCTGCCGTTTTCACGACTCTGCAAGACCTCTCTGTCAAAAAAGAAATTCTTTACTGTTACAGAGGAGGTGCCAGCTGGATCTTCACTGCAAGGTCAGGGGAAGGTGGCTGGATGGCGGCCAGGCATTGAGGAATGGGCGTTATGAACCAGAGCTCTTCACCCTAACAGCATGCCAGACTTAGAAGAATGAGCGCAATCTATCTTTAACGTGCATCAAGTGCCCGTTTGTTCAGCATGGTTGAAAATTATTAATTACGTTCGGTTCAGTGTCTCTTCACATCTTGTGTCATTTTGTAACACAACCTACTGCCTGAATGTGGGCTCGGTCCATGTTCGGTCAACACACCTGTTGAGGGCCAGATGGCTTTGACAACAGCACCTGTGGGGCAGATTGTTTGAACATCTGGAGCATTATACACACACTCAGGTCTACAGTGCCAGCTCATACACACTTGTTGCCACTACATACTTTCACATTCCCACCCCCCACCCCCCCGCCAACCAACACCAACCCCAGCAGACCCAGCTAAATAGTGAGTGATGCTCGTCTGGTGTCTCTCTATTTTCTCAGCTCCTGTCAGTCAATCTTTTTTTTCCTGGCTCTCACAATGTCATTAGACACTCATTTACATACAGCCTATCAGGTGAAATCATCAAAGAAATCCCACCCACCCTTAGCACTCATCCCTTCTTTGTAACTGTAACTCAAAGGCCAGCTCATGAATATCAACGAGATCTAGACCACTCCCTCACAGTTCATGAGACAAGAACAGTTGTTGACATGAATATAATGAAACGCATATGAGTTATTTACAAAGAAAAAAAAATGTTACCGAACATTTTATTAGGCTGCTTTCAAGATTTGTCATTCTTAAAAGTCTTAATCGGATTATCATGTCTGTGTTTTCACAGGACCTCCTGGAAAACGTGGAAGAATGGGAAGAAGAGGCGATCCCGGTAAGTGACAACCCCTGCCTATTTCCTGCTTTGCTGTCAACTTTTCAATCTTTCCTTTCCCTCCCTTTCCAGACACACACTTACACTCTCTCTCTTTCTCTCTCTCTCTCTCTCTCTCTCTCTCTCTCTCTCTCTCTCTCTCTCTCTCTCTCTCTCTTCCTCTCAAACCGCCTTCCTCTTTATGGAAGGATTTGGTGGAGGGTTTGTTGAGTCATTGAACCGTGAGTCAGGCTGGTGGGTGATGTGCTGCAGCGGGCCCTTCTCTCTGTCCATCCTTATATGCGTAGACATAGCGCTAACCTTAGCCATATGGTTGCGCTAATGTTGCCCATATGTCGGCCATTCACGCTGAGCAGTAGCAGCTGCAGTAACATAAGGCTAATGAGATTCTACCTTGCCAACAACACTATCCACCATTATTGTTTTGCTTTTTTTCCCCCCTTTCTTTCTCTTGCTCAGACCACATAACATCATTGGGAACCAAAACGGAACACAAACTTGCCGTCTTTGTCACCCAAAAGTTGATTTTGTGGTCTCAAGTTCATCTAAGCACCTTTAGAATGGATAGATAGGTTTTCTTTTTAGCCATGTTGGCTCATTTTCCTTTTTTAAAATTTTTGTTTTTATCAAGTGTTGTGTCTGCAATGCTATGGTGCAACAAAATCAGATGACATTAGCAGAGTGTGATGTCTCTGCAGAATGTTTGTAAGGGGGCAAACCTCCATTCTGGCCGTGATTCATAGTTGTGGAGCTCAAATCCATGAGATCTCTTACTCTGATGATGTTGACTAAGTGAAGGATCATCAGCGACCATTACAAGAACTTGACGGTTTACGTCTAGATCCTACCGTAAACAGAATGGCTTGATGTTTATCATTTCAGTTCCCAAAGAAGCAAAGTGCTGTCGAAATGAATCTGTGAAAACTAGTTGCAGTGCAGTTGTGCTTATTTGATTTTTTTGAGGTGGACATTTTTAATAGGATGCAGGATATGTTGCTTCATCAGATAAAACAGGATAAGGTCAACTTTATTGACTTATGGATTGATATAGTTAATCAATTCCTCAAAAGAAAAGAAAAATCCAAACTTCCTATTTTTGATTCACAAAAAGCCCAACATCCTGTTCCTTCACGTTTCCCCTTTCCTTTGTATGTTCCCAGCAATCAAACCCCCCTAGCCTTCCAATCCCATCAGGCGATGATCAGGACAACTATATGACAATGTTTTGCATCAGGGCCCTAAGTCTTTCCAGTTGCCTGGTATTTCCAGAAGAAACAGGATCAAAAGAGGGCTCGCTGTTTGTGTTTCTGCGTAGATGGGATGCTCATTGGTTGCTCATTGTTGTCTTCAGATCTTGATTTGAAGGAGCAGTTTGATCCTGTTTAGGATTTCTCTCCTGTTGTTTAGTTTCACATCTTAATGATACAGCCTGTCTTATAGTGTGTGTGTGTGGGGGGGGGGGGGGGCATGATGACTCCAGGAAAACTTGCAAAAAACACTACACAGAGGTTTTCCACTTGTCCAAGAAATAAAGATTACATTTGAGGGAATGGGGCAGAAAAACAGACCTGGCCAATGGGTAACAGGGAGGGATTTGCTAAGCAGCTAAACATCATTCAAAGCTCTCACCACTGCCTTCTCTCTTGCTCAGCTTCTCTGTTTTCTCTCTGTGCTTCTCCCTTTTTGTTCATTCTCCCTCACTCTTGGCCCTTTCTTCCACCTCATTCCCATTCTTTCTCTTCCACGCTGTCCCCCTTTGTCACTAGATACAAACATCCATGGATGCGTGCATGCACACACGCACACATGCACACACACGTACACGCGCACACACACCCCATCCGTCTCAAGTGCAGTGGTTGAGGTTGGTCATTGTGTGTGTTTCTTTGGCCAGCATGTGTTTGTTTACCTAACTGTCTCGGCTCGGGGGTCCTTGTCCAGGCGTCTAGACACCACTAAACTTGATCGACTTGTTTTGCGTGCCTCGTAAACCCCAACACCTCTTTCTCCAGTTCTTCACACCTTCCTCCCCTCTGCCTCCATCATTTCGTCTCTTTTTCTTTAAAATCTTGTCTCCCATGTGCCCTCTTCTTGCACAGAACAGCTAATTTGAGGGCTCACATGAATTCTGGTCATGTCAGCACGATTTTCAGTATATTTATACAGTAACAACATGCTACAAATATCCCCATATGCCCCAAGGGGAATCTGCTTTCAATCTTGCCTAAGCCTATTTGGATATGTATTATTGCATCCATGCTGATGAGCAATGTTGTGCTATTACTGCCATGATGGCAAATTGCCCGAACCTTGTGCAGCCGTAAATGGAACGACAGCATGCCAAAGGTCTGTGATTGTGGAAACACTTGTAAAGGAACTTTATGATTAGTTTGTGGACAGATAAACACAAACCAAACACAAACTAACCCCACACATGAAGATTGTTAATGCCAAACTGATATATTCACCTCACAGCAGTTTGGAAAGTTGATTTGTGCCCACAGCTTTTCATTATTCCGTATTCCATCATGCTCATCGAGAAGAAGTTAATGGAGGCCAAAACTGTTAGCAAGGAGAAGAGCTCAAGGAGGAAGAACTGCTTTGCTTTGATCATCCCTGTTGCTGGTTAGACAAAATGGATGTTGCTTTTTGCAACAAGCAAAATGTGCTCTTCCCTCACCGAGTTCGCCGTCGGTATATTTCAATCAGATCTGAAAGGTTGCCCCACAGCCATCTCTCTCTGCCGTTTACTCACAGGGTCATCCAGCACCCACCATCCTCTTCCAATCCCTGTTTCTACAACAGACCCCGTCTCTCAGAAAACCGAATCTTCACATTACTTCATATCCTAATGCAAAACACGACCGCATTATCCAGAAGTCGGCCCAGACGTGTATCTGTTTATCATAACAGGTTCACCACAACCTCCGCTGGCAGTGGCCCTAATGAGCTTGTTCTGTACTGTATTTAGATGGCTGACTGCAGCCATCATCTAACAGACCACATTACATGCACGTTTTTCTTGTAAAGCTCCACTTTTTAGGTATCTTAATTGCTGTACAAACTAGATTTTGCCATAACTTACACATACTTTAATTCATGGCTCAAAATAGATTTGTGGTGTACAACTTATTTTCTAATGTCTGATTTCTTGTTTTTTTTTGTTTGTTTTTTTTTTGTTTTCCAGGACCTCCTGTAAGTACAATCTCTTCCCGTCCAGGTAGTATAAAAATCAACTTATTTTCCACCACGCTTTACCGTCATGACCTTTGTCTGTGAAACTAGTAAAAGAATAAGTACTAACACACACACACACACACACACACATCATTCTTTGACTGCACAGCGCAGTCCCCTTTGGCAAACTGACCCACATTTATATATTTAAACCGTTTAAGCAAAGAGACTGTAAAGCCAATTCCAACACAGTCATCTACATATGCACAGAGATAAAAAACCATGTACGCAAACTTAAATACAAACTTAACACAGTGTGCGCGCGCGCGCGCACACACACACACACACAGACTGCTGCTGCCCACCTATTCCAAAATATTGTAATTTGGAATTGGAATTGCTGTGTTGGTAGCTACTACATGGTCTATTAATTCGAGGTTAACCCCCCAAAATGATCACCAAGTCAAGGTTCATCGTTCAAATTGGAATTTGTTAAATCTGATGATTCACTACATCCCTGGCTTCATTCAGAAAAATACATTAGGTCACATCCCAATCAGCATTGTGTTGGCACATACAGATTGTTGTGTGGATTTGTTGGTTTTTCTCTAATCTATCTTGTGTTGTGTATGCTTTGCTCTCTAACCTCACCAGGGCAAGGCTGGACGGGATGGATACCCGGTAAATTTGACTTGTATTTCACCCTGATACCTTCAGATTCATCCAATCAGAGCCCTGGTCTCCCCTCAAACATAATTGTCCCTCTGTATTAATATTTATGCTTTATTCAGTGGATGTACACTGCATTGATCTGCTTTTACTTCTGCTCTAATCCTCTTATTGTCTTGCATCTCTCATCGGCCCTCAACACAGTGAGCACTTCCTGCACTCATTGTCTCTGTATTCTGCCCCTCACTGAAAACTTTCATCATCTGATTCAACCACAAACACACACACACACATACACACGCATGCAGACACACACACACACACACACACACACAGGCACACAAAATCAAACAAAGAAACACACTGGCTATGGCTAGACTGATTAGTGATTCTAATTGGAGCATCACGACGACCAGATCTCAGCTCATGACTCATATTGCGGACAGCAGCTGGAGTGCGGATGTGTGGTGGCCTACTCATCAGACCAGCAGCTCTTGTTTAGTGCTGGAACCGTGTGCTTGGCATGACTCATAACAAAGACTGTTTACAGCAAATACACAACTTAATAATGTGCCTGTTTGGTCGTTAATCATCCACATTTAATATCCTTGCCTGTTAGTACATTATGACTAGAATTTTTTTTTTATTTATTTATTTATTTTATAAATTTATTTCTGATTTTTCCCTTTTTTCTCCCAATTTAGTGGCCAATTGATCCCTATTTTAATTCAAACACCCACCCTCGTATTGCATGCGTTCGCCAACTGCATCTCTCCGGCCGGCAGTCTCGAAGGAAAGCGCCTCCCCACTTTCGTGACAAGGCGAATCCAAGCCGAACCACTGTTTTTCCGGCACACACAGAGACGCATTCACATGACGAACACAAGCCGACTCCGCCCCCCTCCCGAAGACAGCGTTGCCAATGATCGCTGCTTCATCGAATCCGGCCATAGTCGGATCTGACGAATGACTAGAATTTTTTAATAGTTTGAAATGTTAAGTTCTAAATCTACTTAAATTCAAATTAAATTTACCAAAGTAGATTAATACTGTAGTTGCTTTTTGCTATTGAGGCATAATGGATAATGGGAGTGCCAAAGCGCCTTCGGAGATTAGAGATATAGCGGCCTCTAGCGGTGACCGTGCGTCTGAGCGCTGCTGTCAAGTCAAGTCAATTTTATTCGTATAGCCCAATATCACAAATTTGCCTCAAGGGGCTTTACAGCAGCACAGCATCCTGTCCTTAGACCCTCGCATTGGATAAGGAACAACTCCCTAAAAACAAAGCTTTAACAAGGGAGAAAAAATAGGAAGAAGCCTCAGGGAGAGCAAGAGTAGGGATCTCTCTCCCAAGACGGACAACATGTAGTGGATGTTGGGTTTACATAATTTACAGAATACAACATTGAAAGTGGATAACGGAATTATAATGGACTTATAAAATATATCAAGAATATGATGAGGAGGATGCCAAGCAGTGTCCAGAGACCACCGTAACAGCCCAGGACCCGAGCCACACGACCAGCATCACCATAAAAATAGAAATAAAAATTAGTGACACATCTTAGTGAGAGAAGGATATAAAATTAAAACAGGATAGCAAAATTATATGGATTTATAAGGTATAAAAAGAAAATGTGATGCGATAATCTCACAGTTTATCTCAGCGCCTTAATGTATCGCTCATTACTGCTTTAGTCATTCGGCTGTGACTGCACAAATGAGCTCGTCATTGAAAAGTTCAGGGTCTTGGGCGGGACATGTGTGTGTGTGTGTGTGTGGGGGGGGGGGGCTGGTTTTCTGCAGTGTTGCAGTTTAGGTGGGAGTAATCTGGACCGGTAGGTAGCATGTGTTAGGAATGTGTTACTTACTTTTTTGGGCTCATGATACACCCGTCCATGTTAAAGTGACCCTATCGCCTGTTTGCCATGGCTGCCCGCAGTAGTGGCCTGTTTTGTGAAGTGTGACTGAATATTTTGTGCCATTGGGAGTGTTAGGAAGTGCGTCCCCATTCCCGGTGGGGTTCTCTCCCAGTCACATTCCCAGTCTGCCTGGCACTGCACAGCCCTCCAGACGGGAAATGCCTGCTGCTAATTACACACAGGTGGACTAAGTGAACAGAAACCCCGTTTTTTTCATGGTACTGTGTGCGCCCGTGCGTGCGTCCGGGATTTTGCATGTATTTGTTTGTGAGTTTGCTGTATTTTGTATTTATTTTTACATCTTCATTTTATCCTCTCTGGGCTTAGTCGCCTCAGAACATCTGCTTAATTGAGAGACAAAGAGTAGTGCTTTGTTGGGTAACTAGTTCAGGCTGACCCCTCCCACCAAGCACAGCAAAAAAAGTCCTTATCTGTAACTGACAGATTGCAAAAAAAAATAGTGATACAGCGTAGGCAGAAATTACAGTGTGGGTGGGCACAGAGAAAATCAGGTGGGCTTAGCTCATCCGAGCCCAATCATACTTAATAAGTTCTGAAACGCATATGTTAACCAAAATAGGCAACTACAACTATACTTGCCTGGATGCCTCACAGTTCAATCATTCAAGGCTTATATATCATCAGAGGTAATGTTACAGGCACCAAGATGAACATTAACAGCATCGTATAGCCTGACACGGCTCCCACATATTCACACACGTGAACGACCCTAATCAAGCGTATGGGTAGAGGTACACTGTCGCCCAACGTGCGAAGTGACGTTAAAGATGACACTTGAACATAGCCTGGCATGGCGGTCAAATGCAACATATTGTAACGTGCATGGATAAGTAGACACGTTGGTCCTTGACTAATGGGTTGGACCCTTTAGTCGACTGGTTAGCGTTGTCGCTTGTGGTGTGGGAGCCACGGGTTCGCGTCTTGGCTGTGGCGGTTCCCGGGCTGCCCCCCTAATTCGCTACAATATGCAACGCGCACACACAGCAGTATCAGCATAAAATCCAATTGTACGCCCAACAAAAACTAACCACAATAATACTGCAATAGGCTACTACAGTCTAAAATTGTAAATTTAGCTTACTTTTGATGATTGCAGCAGGAGACAATGGGGCTTGGTGTTGAACACTGAAATTATGTGATTATAGTCCAACGATTCAGTGGGCTCTCATTCAAAGGAGAGCAGGGACAGAGAGTTCAGTCTGTATGTCATCAGTGATGCCCTGATGCCAGTTTTGAAGAGTCTCAACAGTACAGCTGCTGACGGGGAAAGGGCTGAGTTAGCCACGTACGCGTCGTTACTACTTGGCTTTTGAGGAGAAACTGGTGCAGAAGGTGTCTGGGTTGAGAATGAACTGAATTCTCTTCCTGCAGCTCCTCGCATATTTTTGTAACAAACTTAAGCATACTGTTTCGCCTCGCCATGTGTTTCATCTTAATCTACGTTAAAAGCAGCTAGCTAGCGAAAAGTAGGCTTCCGCTCCCCTGTGCAATGCGCGAGCAGGCTGTACCCCGAATGAAGGAGGAGGGGCTGCTCGCAATCTGGCGTTTGTGAAATGAACTGTCCATCAAAAAAGCTGACATCATCACATGGTAAACAAGAAACAAGAATTGTTTTATTTTTATTGATCGCGTTGGTTTTTTCCCTTTTTTGCGAGGTCGGTAGTGTATGGAATAATAAATACTATTAAGATTTTTTTTGTAATTTGCAGCTAACTCATACATTTTTTATGATTAGGTGTGCCAGTTTCAGATTTAGATGGCGCGGGCATATCCGGGAACATCGGTGGCTACTCGGTTTGATCAATCAGTGCCCAGAAACCATCTCCTCGTTCTCCGACATCTGACGAGGCAACAGAGAGCAGCTTCGATACAATATGCAATAAATAATGCTGTATTAGTAAAATAACATAGCTACCCAGCCACTGAGGATGCACAAGCCAGTGCATCCTTAGTGCCGGTCCCAAGCCCGGACAAATGGGGAGGGTTGCGTCAGGAAGGGCATCCGGCGTAAAATCTTTGCCAAATCAAATATGCGGATCATAAATAAGACTTACATACCGGATCGGTCGAGACCCGGGTTACCAACGACCGCCACCGGTACTGTTAACCAGCAGGGTGTCGGTGGAAACTATGCTACTGTTGGGCGAAGGAGAAGGAGAGGGGGAAAGCATGTCCAGAGGCAGCTAGAGAGGAGGAAGGGTAGGCATGTGGGGGTGAGAGTTGGAACTTTGAATGTTGGCACTATGACTGGTAAAGGGAGAGAGCTGGCTGATATGATGGAAAGAAGAAAGGTAGGCATACTGTGTGTGCAAGAGACCAGGTGGAAGGGGAGTAAGGCCAGGAGTATCGGAGGTGGGTTCAAACTCTTCTACCATGGTGTGAATGGGAGGAGTAATGGGGTAGGGGTAATTCTGAAGGAAGAGTATGTCAAGAGCGTGCTGGAGGTGAAGAGAGTGTCAGACAGAGTGATGAGTATGAAGCTGGAAATTGAAGGTTTATTGCTGAATGTTATCAGCGCATATGCCCCGCAAGTTGGGTGTGAGATGGATGAAAAAGAAGAATTCTGGAGTGAGTTGGACGACATGGTGGAGAGGGTACCCAAGGAGGAGAGAGTGGTGATTGGAGCCGACTTAAATGGACATGTTGGTGAAGGGAACAGAGGTGATGAGGAGGTGATGGGAAGGTATGGAGTCAAGAAGAGAAATGTGGAAGGACAGATGGTGGTCGATTTTGCGAAAAGGATGGAAATGGCTGTGGTGAATACATATTTCAAGAAGAGGGAGGAACACAGGGTGACGTACAAGAGTGGAGGAAAGTGCACACAGGTGGACTATATCTTATGTAGAAGGCGCCATCTAAAAGGGATTGGAGACTGCAAGGTGGTGACAGGGGAGAACGTAGCTAGGCAGCATCGGATGGTGGTCTGTAGGATGACTTTGGAGACCAAGAAGAGGAAGCGAGTGAAGACACACCCGAAGATCAAATGGTGGAAGTTGAAGAAGGAAGACTGTTGTGTGGAGTTCAGGCAGGAGTTAAGACAGGCACTGGGTGGTAGTGAAGAGTTGCCAGATGACTGGACAACCACTGCAGAAATAGTGAGGGAGACAGCTAGGAAGGTACTTGGTGTGTCATCAGGACAGAGGAAGGAAGACAAGGAGACTTGGTGGTGGAATGAGGAAGTACAGCAAATTATACAGAGGAAAAGGTTGGCAAAGAAGAAGTGGGATAGTAAGAGAGATGAAGAAAGTAGACAGGAGTACAAGGAGATGCAGCGTAAAGCAAAGAGAGAGGTGGCAAAGGCAAAGGAAAAGACATATGGTGAGTTGTATGACAGATTAGACACTAAGGAAGGAGAAAAGGACTTGTACCGATTGGCTAGACAGAGGGACCAAGCTGCAAAGGATGTGCAGCAAGTTAGGGCGATCAAGGATAGAGATGGAAATGTGCTGACAAGCGAGGAGAGTGTGCTAAGAAGGTGGAAGGAATACTTTGAGGGGCTGATGAATGAAGAAAATGAGAGAGAGAGAGAAGGTTGGATGATGTAGGGATAGTGAATCAGGAAGTTCAGCGGATTAGCAAGGAGGAAGTGAGGGCAGCTATGAAGAGGATGAAGAGTGGAAAGGCAGTTGGTCCTGATAACATACCTGTGGAGGCATGGAGATGTTTAGGAGAGATGGCAGTGGAGTTTTTAACTAGATTGTTTAACACAATCCTGGAAAGTGAGAGGATGCCTGGGGAGTGGAGAAGAAGCATACTGGTACCGATTTTCAAGAACAAGGGCGATGTGCAGAACTGTAACAACTACAGAGGTATAAAGTTGATCAGCCACAGCATGAAGATTTGGGAAAGAGTAATAGAAGCTAGGTTAAGAGGAGAGGTGACGATCAGCGAGCAGCAGTATGGTTTCATGCCACGAAAGAGCACCACAGATGCGATGTTTGCTTTGAGAATGTTGATTGAGAAGTATAGAGAAGGCCAGAAAGAGTTGCATTGTGTCTTTGTAGATTTAGAGAAAGCTTATGACAGAGTGCCGAGAGAGGAGGTGTGGTATTGTATGAGGAAGTCAGGAGTTGCAGAGAAGTATGTAGGAGTGGTGCAGGATACGTATGAGGGAAGTGTGACAATGGTGAGGTGTGCGGTTGGAATGACAGATGGGTTCAAGGTGGAGGTGGGATTACATCAAGGATCGGCTCTTAGCCCTTTCTTGTTTGCAATGGTGATGGACAGGTTGACGGACAAGATCAGGCAGGAGTCTCCATGGACGATGATGTTCGCGGATGACATTGTGATCTGTAGCGAGAGTAGGGTGCAGGTTGAGGAGAGCCTGGAGAGGTGGAGGTATGCACTGGAGAGAAGAGGAATGAAAGTCAGTAGGAGCAAGACGGAATACCTATGCGTATTGGGGTCAACTGTCCAAAGTAACGGGGAGTGCAGTAGAGAGGTGAAAAAGAGAGTGCAGGCAGGGTGGAGTGGGTGGAGAAGAGTGTCAGGAATGATTTGCGACAGAAGGGTACCAGCAAGAGTTAAAGGGAAAGTTTACAAGATGGTTGTGAAACCAGCTATGTTATATGGTTTGGAGACAGTGACACTGACGAAAAGACATGAGGCGGAGCTGGAGGTGGCAGAGTTGAAGATGCTAAGATTTTCACTGGGAGTAACGAAGAAGGACAGGATTAGGAACGATTATATTAGAGGGACAGCTCAGGTTGGACGGTTTGGAGACAAAGCAAGAGAGGCAAGATTGAGATGGCTTGGACATGTGTGGAGGAGAGATGCTGAGTATATTGGGAGAAGGATGCTGAATATGGAGCTGCCAGGGAAGAGGAGAAGAGGAAGGCCAAAGAGGAGGTTTATGGATGTGGTGAGGGAAGACATGCAGGTGGCTGGTGTGACAGAGGAAGACGCAGAAGACAGGAAGAAATGGAAACGGATGATCCGCTGTGGCGACCCCTAACGGGAGCAGCCGAAAGTAGTAGTAGTAGTAAAATAACATAGCTACAGGGAAGAGAAGCGGTGAAACGATGTTATTTGGGAAGCTGTAAAGTAGATTTGTCCTGTGCAACTCAAGGGCAATGTATTATTTTATTTTATTTTTTTTATCCATCGATTATCCAAGCCGCTTATCCCTGCTGGGGTCGCGGGATGCTGGCGTCTGTCCCAAACCCAAATCTAACCTACAGGTATATCTTTTCTTTGATAAAGAAAGCATCAACAGGCAACGTTGGCTGTCATCAGCTTAGTGTATTCACAGTGGTCATTTGGCGTTGAAGTTTGAACTCACCCATTTTATTGGCAAAGCTTATGTGTTGGGCATAGCAGCAGAAAGTAAGCGAGGTGAGACATGGAGAAATTTTTTCAAACGGACACTTTTAAATGAAAACTGTAACAGTATGAGGATCCTGGCTCTTTTTGTGGGCTGTGTTGACTTTTTAAGCAGATGTTGGGGCTGAATTAAAAATCTGTGTGAATGGAGTTGAAGTGAAGCATAGCTACATTAATTTTGATGGTCGTTAACCCAGAAGGCAGACTGCTTCAATTAGCGGCAGTGGAGATAATGGAGTTTCTATTTGTAGGGTTGGCACTGCGCTCTGACCAACTGGCGCGTTATTCGTGCAAGACCATGTTACACAGGTTCAGAGGAAAGTGCTATCCAGGATCACGCCTTCGCTCAGCGATGAAAACGGAAAGAAAACAGCTATTTTGTCAAGAAAGACCTTAGTCTGGAAATTATGTTTTAACGTATAATCCTTTCAGTTAAGTATATTCAGTCTGGTCATGAAGCATTGGCATATTCTATCATATATTGAACAACAGTTTGCAACATCCTCCTTCGTTTACATGCAAGAGATCAGGAAATCTGAGCGCTGGCTCGGCGAAGGCGGATCCCCATGCAGTTAGATGTAATACATTCATTATGGGACATTTGCCCTGCAGATCCTGCACCCCATGTAGTGAGTGATATGCTGAAAACTGACAAATTCAAAGATGCACGCACAGGAAAGGAGAATCTGAATCAGAATCTGATCCCTAATTACCATTAACACTACCCATGTAATTTATGTACTATTCTGTCAGTGCAACAAACACTATATAGCTCGAAAATTAAAAATTCGAATCAACGAACACAGAAGTAGTATTAGACGGGCAGACATGACATCACCTGCAGCACAGCATTTTTGTGCTCATGGACACAAAACTGCATAGGGATCTGAAATGTATTGGAAATGAAAAACTGGCTCAACCGCAGAGGTGGTAAGCCTGAAAAATTACTCTTACAATGTGAGTGTTATTGGATTAATCATCTGAAAACCCTGTATCCTACTGGCATGAATAAGGAAAACGAGTTTGATCCCTTTTCTATAAACATGAATCTAGTGACAGTAACTTCCAGAATAAAACCTATTCCTGCCATCCATGTGGCTTGGGTAACACATGGTGTATTTTTTGGAAGTGATAATGATCCCTATTGGTTTGATCTGTTTCATGAATACTGCGAAACTTAAGTTCCACAGAGAGAGATCCATCCATCCATTCATTATCCAAACCGCTTATCCTGCTCTCAGGGTCGCGGGGATCCTGGAGCCTATCCCAGCAGTCACTGGGCGGCAGTGAGCTCATTCATATGCGCTAATTCTGGTTGAAGGTACAGTTATTGTTGATTGCATTCCCTGTTAACTTGTCTGGCCTCCTTACGTGTGTTCTTTGTACACACTGATGAAGGCCGGATGGCCAAAAAACGTTTTGTGTTTTGCCAGACTGATGACACAGTAAATCTATTGTTTGGCATATTTGTGGGTGCGACCCTCTCTCTTCTTTATATGATGATGGAGTTTCTACCATTGGAAAGTAACATGGTGTAACAGTGTATGACCACGGATGTGTAGACTCGCTAGCCCTTGGCTAACGGGTCAGACCTTTTAGCTTACTGGTTAGCACGGTCAGCCATGGTGCAGGGAATCCAGATTCGATTCCCGACTGCCCCCTGAATTCCCGCTACAATAGCATCCGTTTCTGTCAAGTAATATCTTTTAGTGCGTGTGCGTGTGTTCGCATGTTTATGTGAACAGATGTGTGAAATCGATCCAACCCTTTATTTAAAGCTCAAAACAAAGGCCAGAAGTGTAGAAGAAAAGAAGTGCCTGTGTGTGTGTGTGTGTGCGAGAGAGAGAGAGAGAGAGAGAGAGAGAGAGAGAGAGAGAGAGAGAGAGAGAGAGAGAGAGAGAGAGAGAGAGAGAGAGAGAGAGAGCGAGAGCTTGCATACGAGCGGTCAAACAGAAGACATACATTTTTAATTCCATTAAAATGAATCCATCATATGGAAATGTTATGCGCACATCATCAGTGAGTCAAGGCAGTTTCCGGAAATCGCCATGTTGTTTGTGCCAGTGACTTGCGGCAACAAGATTTCATTCTTTCTTCTTATTTTCGCTAATAGCTTTATCCACTTCCAGCCCATTTCTTGTTCTTTCCCACCATGGATACTTTTCTTGGATCTTCTTTGAAAGCTTTGGCCAATCTTCTGAATTTTAGCAGCCAGTGGTTTCAACAGAAATGTGTAGTCATGTGCACAGACATAAACTTGCAGTCCGCAGGTATGAACTTGAGATTTCGAGGGGTGTGTCTGCTCGATGTGTGCATGTATGTACGTGTGTATATGGTTGAGAATGGTGCACATGTGTGTGCTGTAGTTTTTTCAAGTGGTGTGCAAATGTTTCACAGGTGTTAAGCTCATCAGTTTAATTCATGCAGCAGCGCAGTTGTCGTGAGTCATTGGTAATTTGATAAACAAAGTTAATGACACGACCGTGTGTATATCCCAAACATAACACTGTGATGTGTGTGTGTGTGTGTGTGTGTGTGTGTGTGTGTGTGTGTTTATGCTTGCACATGTATGTTTTTACACCTCGTTTAACCCCTGTCACCTCTTCTCCTCATAAATCATAGCGTGAGAGTTTCACAACTTCACTAAAGAGCCATTCCACTTTCAAACAATTAAAAGTCCAAAAGGCGGGACAGAACAGCGCGGAGGGGTGAATACTCCCTGCTGCACACACATGCACATTCTCATCTACATGCATGTTCTCATCTACATGCATGTTCTCATCTACATGTACGTTCTCATCTACATACACGTTCTCATCTACATACACGTTCTCATCTACATACACGTTCTCATCTACATGCACATTCTCATCTACATGCACGTTCTCATCTACATGCATGTTCTCATCTACATGCACATTCTCATCTACATACACGTTCTCATCTACATACATGTTCTCATCTACATGAATGTTCTCATCTACATGCACGTTCTCATCTACATACACATTCTCATCTACACGCAAATTCTCAGCTACATGTACATTCTCATCTACATGCATGTTCTCATCTACATACACGTTCTCATCTACATGCATTTTCTCATCTACATGCATGTTCTCATATACATGCATGTTCTCATCTACATGCACATTCTCATCTACATACACGTTCTCATCTACACTCAAATTCTCAGCTACATGCACATTCTCATCTACATGCATGTTCTCATCTACATGCATGTTCTCATCTACATGCACGTCCTCATCTACATGCATGTTCTCATCTACACGCAAATTCTCAGCTTCATGCACAGACACCAGTATGTCCAGCCGTTGGCGTGTTTATACGAGAGTGCCAGTCTGTGACAGACAGCGGACCTCACTCAGCAGAAACAAAGCAAGGACCCCATTGTTCAGCCTTCCAGGCCACTGAGCATAGATTAAAGCCAGACAGTCACCCAACAACATGTCAGTGATTTTCTGTACCAAACACACAGTGCTGTGGTATGCTTTATTGTGCGCTTCGGCTCTGAATGCCGCCATTATCAAAGCAACGGGCCTCCCCGACATTTTTTTTTGAAGAAACAAATGTCATGTATCACAAATTATGCCCATGTATTCCAGACAGAGAGTGCGACATTAAAAGGTCCCCCCCCCCCCCCCCCCGTGGCAACATTGGAGAGGAGAGCGAAAAGGAAGGGGGTTATAGAATCAGGAGGCTCAAAGGAGGTGTGTTGGGCAAAGGGGCAATGGAAGGAGAGGAGGTACTGAAAATGACGGTGATATCAGAAGATGCACGAGACCGAGAAGTTATCAACCCACACATAAGGACACAAAAAGAAATGATTAAAAAAAGCATTTTGGCGACCCTACAGACACAATTAGCCGTGTCTGCGGGTGGGAAGCCGGATGTGGGTATGTGTCATGGTCACTGCACTAGCGCCTCCTTTGGTCAGTCAGGGCGCCTGTTCGAGGGGAGGGGGAACTGGGGGGAATAACGTGATCCTCCCACGTGCTACGTGCCCCTGGCGAAACTCCTCACTGTCAGGTGAAAAGAAGCGGCTGGCGACTCCACATGTATCGGAGGAGGCATGTGGTAGTCTGCAGCCCTCCCTGGATTGGCAGAGAGGATGGTGCAGCCCTCCCCGGAGCGTCAGAGGTGGTGGAGCAGCGACCGGGACGGCTCGGATGAATGGGGTAATTGGCCAAATACAATTGGGGAGAAAAAGGGGGGAAATCCAAAAAAAAAAAACATTTCATACTCTCGTTGTCTTGCTCGCCATTTCTTTTGACGTCACGCAAACAATTAAGCCGGTGTGACACGTTGCCATATGTGTTTCTAGCTGGGAAGTCTGCTGTGATGTGCAGACACTTACCCCTTCACACTGCATCCTCAACAATTACACCCCACTGGATATTTATGAGTCTGCGCTATAGGGAGTGCCATAAAAACCTTGTTAAGCCCCCTGTCTCCCTACTTCGTTGAGATTAAGGGGTGCAAGCAGACATACACAAACTACACACACTACACACACACGTATATGCTATCACATGTAGACATATGCAAACACACAAAAACATCGACACAGACATGTATACCCCCCCCCCACTGGCAGAGGTATTTTCCAGAAACGTGTTTAAAACCCATCTAATTGGTGGGGATGCTGAGTTTGCTCCCAGAATGCTTTTGAGATGGCTGTCTGCTGATGGAGATATCGAGCTTGAACTACATGTAGACAAAGAGCCCTGAATCGAAAAAGCAGGTTATTCTCTTCCCCCCCATATTCAGCTGAAGACTTATGGTCATTCTAGGCCTGTATCTCACCTTTTTTCAAATTAATGTCCCTGCTTCTCTCTCTCGTTTGCCCTTCTGTCCCTCATTCCTCCAAACTCTGTTGCTCTGCGGCTCGTGCCATTTGCAGTACGAGATTTGGCGCTTTTAGCGGGAAGACGTGCTGCTTTTGCTCAGTTGATGCTATTTTTATTTGAATTCCAGCTTTTTTTTTCTTTTTTTTTTCTCTCAGCCTTGCCGTCTGTTGCATAGGTTTGTACCACACAGGAGGGGGGCATTAGCAACAAGCCAACTACATTCAGGGAAAAGTAAGAGAACATGGGCCACACATCAAACCGCTGTTTTTATGGCTCTTATCTTCCATACTCTGCTGTGTTCTTGATATATGACAGTCCCTTCACCCCATACAGGTGCACTGGTTCAGTCACAAGCTACCTTTGACCTGTACGGTCTTGAAGCACAAGATATTTATAATTTCTTCTTCGCACATAGGACAGAACGATGTCTACTTCAAGAGCTTCCTGGAATGTTGTTTCACCAACTGAATTATAACTCGCGGCATAAACGATGGGGTCTTATCTGAATTGCTTCTCCATTCTGTATTGAATTTGAGTAATATGGGGTCAGAGAGGGTACATATCCTACTACCGAAGGCACGTTGTCATCTGCCAGAGATTAGATACAGGATTTTACTGTTAGGATTAATCGCAATCTCACAGGCAGTCTTAAAAGGGTGGATATGTGAACACACACGCACACATATAAAACACCCACCGACATATTGAATTCAAAGGCCACTGTGCAGCTTGTTAGCGGTCATAAATCAGTCTCTTCTCGGTCGGGTTCAGAGTCTGCCACTGATGACCTCACTTTGTGCACCTCGCCTACTCATCCTGACGAGTCTTTGGGGAGCCAGGACCCATTAAACGCTCCCAGATGTACCACCATCACCCCACACATACAGAAAGACAGACGTGGATGCAGACACCCCAGCAAGGTTCATCGGACTATTTAATGCTGACACACGCACGCACACACACACACTCGGCTGCACAGATACACACACAGTCAAGCTTATACACAGGGTGGTGCATTTAATAGAGTGATGAAAGTCTAGTACGCTTTGCAAGCTTGGCTTAGTTACTGCAGCGGCATGGCATCATGGGAATGTAGACCGTTTCAAAGACAAAGAAAGAAAGACACTTTGTCATTGTAAGCAAGCATACAACGAAATTCCTCCTCTGCATTTAACCCATCCTAGCTGTGTAGCTAGGAGCAGTGTGCAGCCGCAGTGCAGCACCCGGGGACCTACACCATTTCTTCTTTCCTACTGCCTTGCTCAGGGGAACAGACAGGAAGGAGTAATAACCCTAACATACATGTCTTTGGTAGTGGGAGGAAACCGAAGCACCCGGCAGAAACCCACGCAGACACGGGAAGAACATGAAAACTCCACACAGAAAGGACACACACACACATGCACACAAACTCTTTTTGAGTGGGCAAACCTTGTGCACACAGCTTTGACTCTGTCCCTATTACGATCACTGTTCTTCTGTATAGGAGACTCACGGTGCCAGTGAAGGTCAGTTGTGTTTACTGAGCTGGCCTTATGGCAATGCCTTTAAAATCCTTGCCTTCCATTAGGTCCTAGTTATTTGCTCTTCAGCAGTCCAAGACAGCTGTTTATGAATTCAAAAGAACAGCGTAATCGAGAACAGGTGAGCCTCGAAGCCTTCTTTACTTCTTCTATATAAACCTGTTTTGCTCTGATTGCCCACCGATGTGTTTTGAACGAGGCAAGTTGGATCCATGTTGTTCTCTTACGAGACTGAAGGGAGGCTTACACCTGACAGCAGACGGTCACGTTGACAGATAATGGAAGCAACTTGAAATCATGGCTCTTGTTCCGTTTCTTTCCTGTCCCCTTTCTTCCTCTCCTCCTTTGTCCATCCATCGGTGCAGGGAGCAATGACACCGTGTTTTTGCTACAACGTCCAGGACCACTGAGCAGATCATGCCACTTGGGACTGGGAAAGTAGGAAGATGGTTAAAAACCCATTGTGTCTCACCGTAAGCTATCCAGGAAACAGATGAGGGTTTGTAATATGTGGTTTGCAGTATTACAATCCCAGAGCCATAGGGGCCTGGGGGGTGGGGGGTGAGCGACCCAGGCTCCTCAAGATGTTTTTCCCCCCGTGACTCAAGGCTATAAAACTGTTAGCTTAAAATCAAGTACAGTCATTAAGGAGGAGGTGAATATCAGTCTTTACCACATATATCACATTTAGCTTTTAAGTGTTTTAGGAAAGTTTGTCCTGAAGGCCAAAATGTTTCATTATGTTTAAGATACCACGAGTGTGCATCTGAAGGTTTATGCCTTTGAACTAAGTGTTGCTTTTTGGTGGATGCTCAGCGACCATGAAGTTGTTTGCATAGGGGTAAACAAACTGGACTGCTGTTCAGCACTTGCAGGGGGTTCGACGTAGACTTCAGACTTACTCAGTTTCCCTTCATCTGACTTATGCAACATGCACACATGCAGACAGACTTAGACAGACACACACACACACATACGCATACACTCACACACACACACAAACAGTTGATGACTGAGGGCTGTGGGTTAGCTTTATGCAGCTGGAGCAGATCCACCAACAGGCTATAATGTGAAACACTACACCCTAAATCTCAGAATAATTATAAACCACAACCACCTGGAAACGTCTTATACCTTCAGTCTCACACATGTACATCCACACACACACACATTCATCTAAATGGGGCAGGATACATTGCTTGTGTAAATAGGACACACTTTGCAATTTCTTTCATCCCCGACTCTTGGCTCATTAATGGAGACACACTTTGTTTTTCCTAACCCTTTGCTAATTGCAGTTGTTTCTCTCTTTCATTTACAAGTACTGTTCATTACGCTCACTCTGTTAAGTTCTCTTGGCAAAGTCGGCTTAACCGTCCCCCCCACCCCCACTCCAAATTATTCTTTCTGTTTTCTATGAGATACAGCATGAGAGGGTTGAAACCTCTTCAAATACTAATAATTAACTGCAGTATTTACCATATTAACTGATGCGGGTGACATCACAATGGTGGTGGACTAAGAAAAACAGTCTTCACAAGGCCGTAATCAGATCTTCAATGAGTCTTAAAGACACATTAAAGCTCATTATAAATCATGACTTTGTTTGGGTTCATGACAACGTCTCTCTCTTTGTTGGTCTTCCATCAGGGTCCACTTGGGTTAGATGGCAAACCAGTGAGTATTATCATCATAAAAAGTAAAAAAAAAAAAAAAAAAATTTAAAATAATATATTTTGTGATTGTCTCGTTTGTGTCACTCTAACTCTCTTTTTGGTCTCTCAGGGTTTACCGGGTCCCAAGGGAAGCCAGGTATGTCGTCACACGCCTGCTATTTTGTGTGTGCGTGCATGCATGTGAGAGAGAATAACATATCAATTACAGTGAGAAAAATTAAAATTTACGCAAAGCATTTTATCTATGCGAACCCAGGTGAGTTTCTTTGGCTCGAGAGACAGGTGCTGGTTTGCCATACTACATCAATCACCTTTACTGTTCCCACTGGGATGTCCCAAGTGCTCTGGGGGGCCACGGTAGCCATCCTGTAGCCGTTCCACCTTTAACTTGTTCCAGGTCTCCCATCCAGGGGTGAGTCATGGTTCAACTGTGGCTGGTGAGGGAGAGCTCTCAAATCCCACATAACGCCTCACCCCTGAGCCCCATTTATCCGCCTGTCCATGGAGCTCCAGCACACGCCGCCCAGCACACGCCCAGACTTTACCATGGAGAAAGGGAAAGGAAAAAGAAAGGTGGAGAGAATAAGTTATACACCCAGTGGGGAAAGTGTGTGTGTGTGTGTGAGGGAGAGAGAGAGAGAGAAGGGGTTTATGACTTCAAATGAAGCTTTTTAAAAAGTCATTACAGCGCCGGTCCACCACCTCTTTGCCTTCTCCTTTCTCGTGTCTCTCAGACCTTTTTATTTACCAAGAGAGAGCGGTCATTCATCCCCCGTAACATAAACCACTCACGGCGCGCTGAGAGCTGTTTGAATACATTTCCTCCAAACAACCTTAATCTGTTGTTTCCTGCTAAAGAAGGCCTCAAGCTGGGCCTGTCCCTTGAGAGGACGTTCCCCGTCACCAAGGCTCTGCCGTAAAACCCACCCAGGTGTGACACGAGCCTCATTACAGGGCCCGCGGAGGATCGCCTCCCTGGGAAGAACAGAACAACCAAGGGGGCTGGATCGGTGGGAGGGGAGGTGAAAACAGCGCAGATATAAGCGGTGATGGATTGATTGATGGTGACAACCCGGAGAGAGGTAAGAGTAAAATAAAAGGAGGGTGAGAGAGAGGGAGCGCGCAGTCCAAGAATGAGAGTCAAGTGAGACAACATCAGATGTGCATTGCTGATGAGGCAGTGGAGTTGGTCATCCGTATTGCTCCCGTTCCGAGTCGAATCTCGCTCCGTGTCTTTTCATCGCTCTCCTCTCCTGGAGAGAAAACCTCCGGGCATAAGCTGCCGCCTGTCATCATGTGGCCAGTCACATTAACAGTTTGTTATCCTCTCCAGCCGACCCTGTCTTCAACCCACTTACCCCTTAACAAAATCAGAGCCCCACTTAAATTGAACCCTTGGCCAGACACAGTAGAGTTTGCAGGAAAGGGGAACAAATTAAAGGAGAAAAACGACGTCATGGTGGATAGTGTGAAAGATTGAGAGATGAAGAGGAATTCGAAGAGGAGAAGCCAGACAGTGGAGAGATGGAAGAGAGGTATAAAGAAAAGACAGATGTGGCGTTAAAATATTTGAGAGGAAAACCTGAGCTTTAGAGAAGATTTGGCTTCAAGGGTCATGAATTTACTCATCCTAAATTGTCTTCAGAGACAGGCTCAACAGACAAAGCATCCTCCCTCTCCCTCTCTCTCTCTCTCTCTCTCTCTCTCTCTCTCTCTCTCTCTCTCTCCAACTATTGTTAAAAGGTTCACATAAAATGACGCACAGAACACCATGAGTACCTGCACAAAAGTCATTTTTTTGGAACTGAGCCATGCAGAGGCCTTTAAGTTAAGCTCTAGCTTAGGCCATACGCTGAATGTTGCAGTAAAGGTAGCTGGGAGCAGTGGGGATGTTTTTTCCACCATCATTAAATTCTGGGACAATAGTTGTCCTGGCAGTTCCTTTAATAGTAGTGATCCTATTCCCCAAGATCTCTTATTTTCTCCGAGGATCTATCCTCTGAATGCCTCTGTTCTCCTCTCTTAACTGGCGCTTCTATTTTTCTGTCCCTCTTTACTCCTTGTTCTTTTTTCTCACACAGTTTATTTTCAAAGTTGCCCCCCCCCCCTTACTCTCTCTCTTTCTCTCTGTCAGAGTCATTTTGGGCCTGTAGTCATTTTGTGGTCTGTGGTAGGAGCCACGTTTAGGGTCCCTGTGCCACTTGTCAGCAGAGGACAGTCTTAGAGACAGACAAAGAGATGGACGACAGTACAGCACACAGCAACTGGCAGGGATTAGCCCTTCTGTAGGTCTGGTGTGCATAAGACAAAATCAAACTGTTTAGCCATGTGCTAACACATATAGTGTGTGTGTGTGTGTGTGCGTGCGCGTGTGTGTGTGCATCTTCTCTTTGTGTGCAAGTCCGTGCACATGCCTGCTGCCAAACCCTGTGTTTCCAGTTAGCGGTTATAGCTAAATGGTCCCCCTCCATGCTGAACACAGAGTTCCACTCCATTTGCATGGCAGAATCCCCCTGCAAGGGAAAGCCGGATAAAGGAACATATGAACATCTTTTGCCCTTTGCGTTTTATCTCTCGGGGAAAAAACATATTTTATGTACCTCAGCAATGTCTCAAGAGAGCTTCTTGAGGCATCATGCCAAGCTGGCCCATCTTCATTACAAGCTAAAGTCATTGTCTGATTATCATGAAACATGCCCAAAGAATGACTTATGACCAAGAGGTTGCCCTGGCATGGTCACTTTAAACCCAATCATTGCCATGCACTCATGCTATTTGATTGAATGCTCCCTTCTGCAGGCCATCAGAAGTATTGCACTGTGATATATGCTGCTCATATGATGGCTGATTTATCTTGACCAACTGTCTCTGATTATCTTCTTTCTCTTCCAGGGACCAGCAGGGCCCAAGGGAGACAAGGTAAGCTTAGATATAAAATTTGACCATCATCATCGATGGGTCCATTTAATGTTCTGGGTCCATTTAATGTTCTGTATAAATGCACATCACAAAGCGAGAGATACATATACAGAGTCATGTAAACACACACAAGCTCACAGGTGTTCTCACCAATACTCTCCCACATTCAAGTTTTCACACAACTCCCCGTTAAATGAGCCATAGATTACATGTAGCTATGTATGGGCTTGTATGTCTCCACATGCTCTCACGTCAAAGCACTAAACAGGTTTAAGGGCCTTCAGCAGGACTTGATGATAGCCAGATGTTCTCCAGCTCCCTGAACCTCTGCCCAATGCCAAGATGTCAGTGACCTTCAGAGCAGCTGAAGCTAACGTGCATCAAACATAGGAAGGCCTATTTATGTGGTCATTTGTGTCCGCACCGATAGCGAACCGTGGGTGTGTGTGCGCTTGCATGTTTGTGTGTAAATGCATGAAGGCAAAAATCATCAGGGTATGCATGGCCACAAGAACAAAATAACTGTGGTGAACATCATCTGTCAGAATAGTACTCCTTCTGATTAATGAGTATCGGGAGTGACGGTTGATGGGGAGGTTTGGAAAATTGGCTTCCTTCGTGTAATCATGGCAGTAGGTCTATGATGAGAACATGAACTCCAAATCCTCATCAGAGAACGAGCAAACCTCAGCACGTGTGCTCCTGTTTTTCACTTAGCACTTTGTGGCCTGTCGGATGATTTTGAATGTGGCCTATCAAATGATTTGTATAGTAAATTTTTACATCCTGGGCCGGTTCTTGCGTGCACTAAATTCACTTAGCTTGCTGTTAAATGCCAACTGAAAGGATTTGGGTTCATTTAACCAGTGCGTTGCTTCCTTCCCGTATCTGAGTATCATAATTTTCTGCACTGTCAGTCACATTTGATCCAACAGAGGCACTCCTCTCTTGCATGGTAGACTGCGGATATAAGTGGTAATAAGCTGACAATATTATTTTCCTGTTTTCTTCCCAGGGTGA
This sequence comes from Lampris incognitus, assembly GCF_029633865.1. Lineage (NCBI taxonomy): Eukaryota > Metazoa > Chordata > Actinopteri > Lampriformes > Lampridae > Lampris > Lampris incognitus. The sequence continues at coordinate 23,982,714 of NC_079211.1, read as the reverse complement.
CCAGGGAGACATTGGGCCAAGGGTGAGTCATGCTCTCTATCCTGGTTGTAAACAGTGAAAATAATTGTGCTTTCTTGCCCAGGATACATTTTAGAAGACCTCCCCACAGCTGACAGTGTAAAACAAACTTCATTTAATTCTGTTTTGTTCTTTAGCAGTTGTTGAATTCTCAAGCTCAGAGCCCGACTTTGAATTTCCTCGATGTTCTCTCAATCTCTCTCTCTCTCTATCTCTCTCTCTCTATCTATCCATATCTCTTTGTAATCCTCCCTCTCTGTTTATATCTATGTGTTTGGTTGCATATATTTCACGTAAGCAGGTTGAAGAAGGGAATTTCGTCACAACCTGAAAAGATAAAAAGACAAATCACTTTGTCAAAGTTGTCTTTATTTTTTTAGAGCAGATTGGATTTCCCGTGGTTTGACCTTCAGCGTACATACAGTAGCTTGTGCTCCTCTGCCTCCCTCTTCTTCATCGTCCACATTCGCTCTCTCTGCTGTTAAGTGATCTCATATTTAAAATCAGTCAAGGGAGAGGGGAGATGGGAATCGTCACTCTCTGAAGCATCTAGAAAGACTATATATACACCTTTTCATTGATGTCACATAAGTATTATGGCACAAACGCAGACAGAAACCATATAGGTAGGGGCGTCCGGGTGGCGCGGTGGTCTATTCCGTATGTGTCCTGGTCCCTGTACTAGCGACACTGTACTGGCGCCTGTTCGGGGGGGGGGGGGACTGGGGGGAATAGCGTGATCCTCCCGCACGCTGCGTCCCCCTGGTGAAACTCCACATTGTCAGGTGAAAAGAAGCGGCTGGCAACTCCACATGTATCAGAGGCATGTGGTAGTCTGCAACCCTCCCCGGATCGGCAGAGCGGGTGGAGCAGCGACCGGGATGGCTCAGAGAGTGGGGTGATTGGCCAAGTGCAATTGGGGGGGGAAATGGGGAAAAAAATTTAAAAAAAGACTACACATAACAACATAGTTACTAACACTCCAGGGAGGACTTATAATCATAGCAGTGTGTGTGTGTGTGTGTGTGTGTGTGTGTGTGTGTGTGTGTGTGTGTGTGTGTGTGTGTGTGTGTTCACCGCTGCTACCACAGCAACAGAGCCGGCCGGGGACACACTCTCCCCCTTATGATGAGGTTTGAACTGCCCACATCTTCTTTAGAGTCCCATTGGACCCCCCCAGACCGAGATGAGAAATGTTGGTATTAAAGTCTGATGGAAATACTTGAACCTCACCATCAAAACCCAATGGTCCAAACCAAGCCAAAGCTACCATCAAATTTCAACCAAACTATAGCCTTTTAGCATAGTGGGGTAACCTCGTCCTGCATCTGGTCTATGTTGTCATTGTTGTCTTTTCATGTGATATCATTCCACTCACTGTGAGATCTGTGTAATTATATCTCACTTTATTCAGTGCGGTTTGAAAATGGGCCCCCTGTGTGTTCTACGGTCAACGTTTGGGGTTCTTTGAAGAAGCCATGCCCCACCATGCTTCGAATCTGTCTCTTTTATTTTTTTGCTTCAAGAGGTAACCTGAGGTCAAGACGTCTGTGCAGGCAGGTTTAATTGGCAAATATTTGGAATGATGATATTTAATCATTGACTGTGCCATCACCCATCTTTGATAGAGCTGTACCCCAAAACCGGTGGCAATAAGAATGCATCTAAGTGAGTCAGAAAACAGTGTTCTTGCAGAGAAAAAAAAAGTGTAAATTTGACAGGGCTGTTCAGCAGAACAGTGCTTATGATGCGGTTCAGAAACATTAGAGGAATTCCTGATTTCTATCAAGGCATACGCCGCTTGGGTTCTCAGCCCATCCTGTTCAATTTTGAGGTAATAGTTTTTTTCAAAAAGTAAATCTTTTTGGCATTGTGCATTAGCTATTTCTTCCAAAGGGTAAATATTGTCCTTGGATCCGGCACCTTGGGCTTTGATGTGCTTGGTTAAGTGTGCAGCTGAAAAACCTCAGAGAATCGCTTAGAAACCCTGGCTTGGTTCAAAACAAACCTTCCTGCCTCTCAACCTAGATGAGGTTTGGCTCAACGGTACATGTTGATGGATGTGTCAAGATAGGTTAGCAAATGAAAAGGCACTCTTGGCTTCTTGATGTCTTTAAGAAATAATGTGATATCGAATTTCTAACAAATTAAAATTATGTATCCAAGCTTGAAATGGAAAAAAAAAAGTTTTTTTGTATAACCTAACATTCTGCGGCCTCAGATTTTGGTCAGTGTAGCTGAATAGATTGTGTTCGGTGGCTGGCTGAAGGCACTGCAGCTTCTTACCGTTGTTCCCCGTCCAGGAAGCTCAGTCATTACACAGCCGCGCTGCCAGCCGAGTCGCCTGTTTCACCTCTGACCTTGTGGAGAGGATAAGAGAAAACAGGAAGTGGTCATGCATCTATGTCTACTTGGAACTTCCTGTCAATCCATCATCCTCAGTGCTAGTGTCAGACCCAGACTGCTCCTGGGACAAATTCCACACATAGGATGGCAGGGACATTAAAATCCTCTCAGATCCTGAGACAAAATAAAGAATCACCACTTTATCATCTAACGTCATGTGAAGAGGGTTCATGTGGCATCTCACGTTTCAGGGGAGGGGGTGTTCCTCAAAGCACAAGGAAATTAAGCTGATGGTTGCATTTTTTTTTCCAGCCATACTGTTAAATCTGAGAAGAGGACATCTTTGCAGTTTGCTAAAGGATAATTCCATATTTTTTTTTCATAAACCAACTCTTATTTCCATAGTTTTTGCTGTTATGCATATTGGTTATGATAGCATTTTACTCACTGGCTTTATTTTGGAGATTTGGGATGCAGGACCACCGACGGACACGTCTTTACAATGGCGTCTTATGGGACAACTTAACTAGAGCTCCAGGCACATTTCATCAAATCCAATTTGACCCAATTATTTAAACCAAATATTTGCAAATGAAGTCTGGTTAAAAATTATTATCCTGGGGATCGGCGGCTCGAATCCCCGTGTTACCTCCGGCTTAATCGGGCGTCCGTACAGACACAATTGGCCGTGTCTGCGGGTGGGAAGCCAGATGTGGGTATGTGTCCTGGTCGCTGTACTAGTGCCTCCTTTGTTCAGTTGGGATGCCGGTTCGGGGGGGGGGGGACTGGGGGAAATAGCATGAGCTTCCCATGCGCTACGTCCCCCTGGGGAAACTCCTCTCTGTCAGGTGAAAAGAAACAGCTGGCGACTCCACATGTATTGGAGGAGGCATGTGGTAGTCTGCAGCCCTCCCCGGAACGGCAGAGGGGGTGGAGGAGTGACCGGGCGGCTTGGAAGTGTGGGGTGATTGGCCAAGTACAATTGGGGGGGGGGGGGAGTTCTAACCCAAATTGTCCGATATAATCAATAGTCGATCGAATTGCTTAGCTGCTTCCTGGTCAGTAACCAGCCTTTACTTACCATAGGTAGTAGTGTTCATTGACTAACTGCCTAGCTAGTACCATTGAGAAGTCATTGATAATAGGAAATCATGTACACGGTCTAAAGCATTAGGTTTTGTTTTTTTTTGCTGACGGGTTTAAGACTCGTGTTCGGATGTCCCATAGGCCACTGCTGTATCTAGCAGTGGTCCCATGCCCAAAATCTCCATATCAAGCCAGTGAGTAAAATATCATAACTGATATACACGATGGCAAAAACTATGAAAAGAAGACCCAAATAGAATTATCCTTTCAGGTTCAGCTAGTAGTTCGGTCAAAAGACAAGCAATGATTGGAGTTTTGTCTTCATTCGGACAATGAGGCCGTGGTGAGACAGGGCTCTTGGGCTGGATTTCTGTTTGGCATAGCATCAGCCCAAGATCTGATCAGATGAGTGTAAAACAGCCTACACAGGCAGCTATGAGAAGTTGAAGGAGTGTGTGTGTGTGTGTGTGTGTGTGTGTGTGTGTGTGTATATATATATATATATATGTACATACGTATGTATGTATGTATGTATGTATGTGGTCTTCATGGTGGGAGCAGTGTGAATGAGTGAATGCAACAGTGGGGAAAGAGAAGGATACAGGCAAAGAGGGGGAGGAGGGGTCCGCGGTGTTGGAAAACCTCAGCTATCCAGCTCTCACCACAGCCTGTTAACAGAAACCTCATGAACACACTGAGCACCTCTCTCTCTCTCTCTCTCTCTCTCTCTCTCTCTCTCGCTCTCTCTGCCCCGCCATGCTTATCGTTCATTCTGCCTTCTTTCTTATAGCTGCCCTCCATCCCCTTGCTCTATCCCTCTTTCCCATCCTTATGTTGTTGGAGGGAACTCAACCAGAGGAGAAGTGCTATGCTGTGAGCATCCTGGCGGCAGGCTAACTATTCTTTTCAGCTTGAGAGGCAATCATAACAGTTACTTTCTGTTGGCTGAAAACAACCTCTTCTGAAGGGAAAGGTGGATTGATGTTATACAGGAGACACATGCACACAGAGGCATACACATAGATAGACATATATATGAATTTCCATATTTGTGAATCCTGCTAAACTCTTATTTTGCAGTGTTCTTGTATTTCCAAGTACCAAAAATACAAATCTAATTCACACCCTGGATGTTTCTCCTTGTGAACGCGTGCTTGTACGCAAATGTATTTGAATATTGCTAAATGAGGCTGTTTTCTTTTTTTATTCCCTTCCTGACAGTAACAGTTTTGGTTCTTAATCCAACAGGTCATTTAATTTTCATTTTGTCACATCCTCCTCATGGCTAACTTTGCTCCTTCCTCCCCTCAGGGTCCTCCCCCCCACAGCACATATGCAGGTCTGCACAGTAATCAGATTCTCACCGTCAAGGTTTGTCTCCTCTGGCCCACCATGACCTAAGCCTCGACAGCAGCCATCTTTACCTGTCCGGCTGCTGACCTGTCCCTATCCCTACAGCATTAGGAGCAGATCTAGGATCAAGGCACTCTTCATTCAAACTAGAACAGAAGAAGAGTGATATATGACTGATCGTAGATCTGTCTTTATGGCAGTCTCATTATTCTCTTTTTCCCTTCACCCACTAAGGCCGTTCAACTCTCTTCTTACCTGCGGTGTAGTGTTATTTCCTTCTCTTCATCCTCCACAGCCCTCTCTTTTTTCTCGATAGATGGAACTGGAGTCTGAGATCCTTCCCCGACCAAAACAAGGCATTTCTGATTGCTCAACTAACAACTCTCTTCCTCCTTTGTCTGCTGTTATTCTTCCTTATTTGTCAAACACTCCTCTGTGTCCTTTGGTTTTTGTACTGTCTGTTCCCCTATTTGTCTCTTTGTGGCTTTCAACTCCTTTGCCCATGCTGCTCCTCCCCCACCTCAGATGGTCTTTCCTCGCTATGACCACGGCTTTCTCTCTGGCGACCAGTCCGGCAGCTTTCAGAGACGTTTTCTGAAGGTAGACCCCAACTAAGGCATGTGTGTTCTTTCAAACACTTTAACCCATCTCACTCATTCACATACAAATCCATAATTGTGTTTCTCCCTCTGCTGTTTTCCCTTTCCTTTTTTTTCGCCTTTCCAAGCTAACACCGTTTTCAAGTAGTCTCACATTCAACTGATCATCCCACGTTTTCCGTGTATGCTGCAGGATTTCATCGTATTAAACTGTTGATGTTTACGTTGTTTCATTGGAAGTTCTGCAAGTTTGAAAAGGAGCAAACAAAAAAAACAAAACATCTTGTCGGACACTGCACTCATTTCAGAGAGGCTTAGGTAATGTGTGTTTCTTGTTAGCGTGAGAACAGTAGATCTCTGTTGGTAAGGGTTTATCCCAAATTTAGGTCCTGTAGATCCATAAAAATTCTCAACAGGGTCTTACTCTGGTATCCGAAGCCTTTGGTAATATCAATTACACTGAAAGTCTGGCTGTACCAACTTACCACAACACAGAAAACCAAAGCGCACCATATGTGCACTCAGATGCAAAAGAATTGAAGAAGCGCCATAATGTGACCAAAGACAACACTGGTCCAACATGAGATGAGATAAGATGCACTGTATTCGTCCCCCGGAAGGGAGCTTGCACAGTCCCCCTCAGTGATAAGAGAGACACTGAGGATGCTAAGCGTTTTCCCCCAGGGGTGTACATGGAGGAAATCATTACAAGTAGCAGTCGACAAATTAAAGGAAGGAAGGAACCATCATCTTTCTTTTGTTAAATCTACTTCGAAAGTCCTTTGATGTGAGGTGACAACTCGGCTTTTCTTTCTGACAAACCGCAAAGAGAAATTGAACATTTATTAAATCATTGCTCCCTTAATCAGTCAACAGTTCCTCGTGCATAAAAGAGCATGTGTCAGCTTGAGTGTGCCCCAGCGTGGTAGAAACAACTCAACAGATGTGTTTTCTGATAACAACGTGTTAATTTTATCTAGTTTTTCTCGCTTCTCTCAAAGTCTTCAACTCCTTCGTCCCTCTGTTTCATCCATCAGGGCGACCAAGGCCAGGCTGGACCCCCAGGCCCCCCTGGCCTTCCTGGTTCCCCAGGACCCAGAGGACCCCCGGGGAACACCGGCAAGGATGGGCCACGTGGCCCGGCTGGAGAACCGGTAAGAACCTGACCTCTTTAATGAGAGTCAAGCTCCCAAGTAAAATCTCAGCACACTACTGCCGCATTGACCTCCAAGCACACACTCTAACCTAATCTTTTGTCCATTCACTCCTCACCCATCCTCCTCCCCCTCTTCCCTCCCCTTCTAAAGAGGGCTACACCACAAAGTCGGCAGGCATACTAAACGGCTCAGTCATCAATTTTTTTGTATTAACCCAGTTGTGTCAACCACATTGGTGTCACAGATTTCAAAGTGAGTGTGTGTGTGTGTGTGTGTGTGTGTGTGTGTGTGTGTGTGTGTGTGTGTGCGTGCGTGCGTGCGTGCGTGTGCACGCTCTTGCACCCCATGTCTGAATATACATGCATGGTTCCTGGGGAATGAATCCACAGAATAAAATATCAGTGAACCCAGATATTCTCATCCCACTGCTGGGTTCGCTAGTGAGCTGCGGCTTACCTAAAAGCTCCCAGAATAGCAGCTTTGCTCCTGGCCTCATCTGTTTTGAGTAAAGGGAATGGCCACAAAGTGCTCCATCTCGCCCCCATTCTCCCACCCTCTTACCCAGACTTTGTCACAGAGCGCCCCTGTAACAGATATGGCACTGTGGCGGGTTCATGGGCAATGTGCCGGCCTCACCAAACAATAGTTCTGCTCCTCGCCTCGGGCAGCCTCTGCTTCTCCAGATTAGCTTTCTCCTTTCCAGAGGCTGGTTCATCGGCAGTGACAGCCTAAAACTGTGGTTAGAGGAGAGAAGAGGAGAGAGAGAGAGAAAGGGGTGAGAGGGAAGGTAATCTATGTTTATTCAAGTGAAGGAATGAATGCTGTGTTACCCTCAGCTGGAATGACTTTCAAATGAAATGTTGGCCTCGGAGAGAAGGATGATGGGGTTTTTTCAGAACTGCAATGGAGAAGACTAGGGACAACTCTAAAGAAAGACGAAAAGCAGACTGTGTCAACGAGGAGGGCCCGTCCTTAAACCTAGTCGATTTCAAATGTACTGTCTGGGCTGATTAAAGGGGGTTTCTGAGCCCAAAACAACAAAACAAAGCAGTGTGGTGCTAGGGGCCACCCCATGTTGTGGGCAGATGTTTGAATGTGAGAAAAGCAGAGGAGCAGGCCTGCCTAAATGGGTGCCCTAAAAGTCCCTCCTATTGGTGAAAGAGTGGGAGAACAGGACACAGAAAACAGTGGAGGTGTAGGAATGACTCAAAAGGCTATGATAGTTTCCACAAGGAGAGATGAGGAATTGTGCAGAAGACCTGGTCAAATAGGTTTTTGTTTTTTCTTTTGACAAATGCCATTTAAGATTTGGTTCAAACTTTGTTGGTGTCCAATGGACCGGCTCTAGTACACCCAGAAATATAATACCACTATGTAGTTCAGACATGAACAGGAAGGCATGTACAAATATATTTAGTGTATTTCACTAGTACCACAGTAGAGTTAAAGTGCATGAAACCATTTGATTTAAAATGTAAAAATAAGTGAAATTATCTCACCCTATTGGCAGATTTTTTTTTTTATGCTTGAAATGCAAGCATCAGCAAGAAGGTCCTGGGTTCAAGCCCCGAGGTAGTCTAACCTGGGCAGCAAGGTGGCACAGTGGTTAGTGCGGTCGCCTCACAGCAAGAAGGTCCTGGGTTCGAACCCCCGGGTTGTCCAACCTTGGGTCATCCCCGGTCGTCCTCTGTGTGGAGTTTGCATGTTCTCCCCATGTCTGTGTGGGTTTCCTCCGGGTGCTCCGGTTTCCTCCCACAGTCCAAAGACATGTAGGTCAGGTGAATTGGCTGTACTAAATTTTCCCTAGGTGTGACTGTGTTGGCCCTGTGATGGACTGGCTGCTGCCCAATGACTGCTGGGATAGGCTCCAGCATCCCCGTGATTGGGATAAGCCGCTTGGATAATGGATGGATGTTTGAAATGGTAAGAGTTAAAGACTTATGCTGTGATTTCAGCCTGATTTTGACACGATTTTTGTCGCTGCCAACAAAATTCCAGAGTCAGGCCCAATTATGAACATTGGGAATGACGAACACATGTCTTTACCCCGTGTAATGTGGCATCTGGGACACCCCGACGAAAAGTCTAGCATGTCAGAATTTTTTTTATTTTCTTGTTTAGTCTGACATCTACGATGTGTTCCTTGACGTTGATCAATAGGATGACAGAGTGCTCTCTGATGCACATATGTAAACATGGCAAAGAGAAACCGATGCTGCTGTCAGGTGGAACGGCAAAACCAAGAAAAGGCTCATTGATCAGTGGCAACAATACCCCTACCTTGTCAATGGTTCCTCAAGGCAGTATCATGATAGAGTCAAAAAAGATAGGCTAAATGTTGGCGAGAAATAGTGGAGGCCCTTCAGCAATCTGGTGAGTAGCTGGTTAAGCTATGCTAGGTTATCATTCCCCAGTAGCACTAGCCGCAACAGCATCCACAATCATTTTTTCTTTCTTTTCTTTTTTTGTTTCGGAACACAAAACCACCAGCATCACATAGCATTTCTGTAGCCATGATTGAAAAGTTCTTGAATCTCCTCCCCAACGACCTATGAACTTGCAAGATCATGAAAGTAAGTATACGATGATTGGTCGGGGTCATACTTGTAGTGTTGCCAGTCTCCCGAACAAGACTGTAGTGCCAAGTGCCATGAATTTATGACACTATGGTTGCCTAATCTGGCACGGGGACCATTGTGAAAGACAAAAATATCATGTTGTCAGGGATGTCTGGGTAGTGTAGCAGCCTATTCCGTTGCGTACCAACACGGGGATCGCCGGTTCAAATCCCCTTGTTACCTCCGGCTTGGTCAGGCATCCCTACAGACACAACTGGCCATGTCTGTGGGTGGGAAGCTGGATGTCGGTATGTGTCCTGGTTGCTGCACCTCCTCTGGTTGATCGGGGCGCCTATTTGGGGGAGGGGAAACTGGGGGGAATAGCGTGATCCTCCCACATGCTATGTCCCCCTGGTGAAACTCCTCACTGTCAGGTGAAAAAAAGCGGCTGGTGACTCCACATCTATCGGAGGATGCATGTGGTAGCCTGCAGCCCTCCCCAGATCGGCAGAGGGCTCGGGCTCGGGACGGCCCAGAAGAATGGGGTAATTGGCCAGGTACAATTGGGGGGGACATTTTTCACAAAAAAATATCATGTAGTCTAATCCCGGATTTATTAGGAGTCAAAGTCACCAGTTAAGATAGATATGTTTTTACATATAGTGAAGTCAGGTCAAGTTTACTTGTATATAGGGATGCACAATATTGGATTTTTGCTGATATCTGATATGCCGATATTTTCCAACTCATTCTGGCCAATTGCCGGTGCCTGTGCACATATTTTTTTTCCACCTAATTGCAGAGAGCATCAAGACTTAACTGAAGCTGCTACACTGACCATGGAAGCTGCGCACACCAGTGTGGGCATTCGCGCTGCTAATCTAATTTTTACATGGCTGGTCTAATTTTTTTCACCTCTATGCGCAGCTATGCAGCCCTTCAACTAGGGCTGTCAAAATCATGAAATTTTAATTGACGATTAATTGTCATACAAATATCACGATTAACGATTTGACTTTTTTGGGGGGGCCTTTCCCCCCCCCTTTTCTCCCCAATTGTACTTGGCCAATTACCCTATTTTCTGAGCCGTCCCGGTCACTACTCCACCCCCTTTGCTAATCCAGGGAGGGCTGCAGCTACTACATGCTTCCTCTGATACATGTGGAGTCGCCAGCCACTTCTTTTCACCTGACAGTGAGCATGGGAGGATCACGCTATTCCCCCCCAGTTTCCCCTCCCCCCCGAAAAGGCGCCCCGACCGACCAGAGGAGGTGCTAGTGCAGTGACCAGGACACATACCCACACCCGCAGACTTAAAAGCAAAATTTGCCCACAGCGGTGCTGTGGTGTTTGGCTTTGCAACTATGTCCACGATGTTAATGTCAACAGATGCTCGTCGAAATGCAGTCGTTGAATATTATAGAATAAGTGTCTCAAGATAAACAGTTTGTTGGCGCTAATTCACCACTCATGTGCCAGGGGTGCAACAAGATGATGTCTTTAAAAGCACGCCAGTCAAATAACAAACAGTGGAAAACGACGTGAAAATACTGATGGAAATGTGACACTTCCGTTAGTTTCATCCAGCTGTTTTTATACAAATGAATGGAAAAGATTCTATCAATTATGCAAAATGATGGCAGCCAGGTCAAATGTGCCATTAAACCACCGCAGAAGGGGCGCAACAAGATCACGTCATTAAAAGAGTGCCAGTAAGACAACGAACAGTGAAAAACGATGTGGCAATATGACATTTCTCTCAGTTTCATCCAGCTTTTTTTATTCAAATGAATGGAAACGATTCTAACGATTGTGCAAAATGATCGCGGTCAGGTCAAATAATTGCGATCATGGGATTATTTAATAAATAATTGTGACAGCCCTACCTTCAACAGGAAAAATGACAGAACGATGTAAAAACAAACAAAAAAACCCCCAGTAGAATCTTTTTAAAAATGTTTAAAATAAATACCTCATTGTACCAGAGGCAATGTGACAGCAATGCAACCTTTTGGCGTATTACATGGGGCCCACTGAATATGCGCAGTAGTGTTACTCCCATCATTACATTAGTCATTTAGCTAACGCTTTTATTAAAAGCGACTTACAGTACGTGCATTTAACGTAGGAAATCAGGAGAACTACTAGTCATCAGAGGTCATAAGTGCATCTAAACAAGCATCTAATAGCAAAAACAGTGCTAAAGTGCAAGAAAGGATTTTTTTTTTTTAGATGAGTGAATATAGTAAGTGCTAAGAACAAGTAACCGGGTAGTAGTTCTTAAAGAGGTGAGTTTTCAACCTGCGCCTAGAGATGGGCAGCGACTCCGCTGTGCAGACGTCAGTGGGGAGTTCATTCCATCATGCCTCTAGGCTATGAGAATGAGAGAACCGCGTTCAGGATGGTTGATGCTAGCTCCAATGGTGTGTAGGCACGGAAGTAGACGTGATTGGTTGTTGGTTAGGGTTAGGGTTTTAAACTCTTTTTGAATTTCCATTGTTAGCAAGCGTTAACGTTAGCTATCGTTACAGTACGATCTGGCAATGTTAAGGTCAGTCTTAAGCTGTGATGTGTAATAAAAAGGCTTAGCCTGTGGTGGCGTTGTTGCTGTAACGTACTTGTTGAATGACATGTAACACCATAGAGAAGGCATTCAGTGAAAAGACGGTCAAGCTGAATCAACGTGCTATCCGTCTGAGTTATTGTGTCATCTCATTGTTAATCTAATTAACAATACATATATGACATGGTGTCAGAAGTAAAGTATGGAGCAACTAAAGCCACCGAACAGCTTGTGCCTGGAAGGGAACCTGGCGGAAAATTGGCGTTCGTGGATTCAGAGGTTCTAGCTGTACCTCGCTGCTAGCGGCATCTCCGAAAAGTCAGGAAAGGTGAAGTGCGCTACTTTTCTTCATGTGGCTGGAGAGGAAGCGATCAAGGTATTTAATACCATGGACTTTGAAGATGATGTAGACCGCGGCTTAGACGCAATAAAAGAGAAGTTTCGGCAGTACTGTGAACCAAGGAGGAATATAACATGCACGTTATATAAAGCAAAGGACTGCGAGTTTGGGCAGCTCACAGACTCGCTGATAAGGGGCCGCGTATTGTGTGGAGTAAAAAATTATCAGGTGAGAGCTAGACTGCTCAGAGCCCGACTTGTCATTGGCAAAAGCTGTTGATATCTGCAGAGCTAACGAAACTACACAAAGCCACCTGAGAGCTTTGCATGAAGAAACTGAAGTGGCAGTTAGCAAGCTAAGTAAAATGAAGCTAACAAAAAAGCCTAAAGAGGGCAGTGTCAGTGATAATAAACATGACTGCAGTAAATGTGGATACAAACATGAGGCTTGCAAATGTCCTGCCTATGGTCAAACATGCAAAGTGTGCAAAAGAAAAAAACACTATAGTCGCATGTGCAAAGCAAAGAAACCGACAGAAGGCTATCGAAAAACGGAGAGACATGTAAATGAAATTGAAGAACAAGAGTGAAATGTTTCTTGGAGCTCGAGTCAAAGAAAAGTGGAAAGAAAAGACAAAAAAATTAGAAAAGACAAGAAATTAACATAAAAACAAAACAGAAAAAATGGACTGAAGTACTCAAAGTAAATGGCCAAAAGCTCACATTCAAGGTTGAATACCGGTGCAGATTGCAATGTTTTGCCTCTCACAACCTATCGACAAGTGGCTGAAAAGGATGCACAACTAATTGAGTCCAGCATCAAGTTCGTTGCATATTCCCGCCACAAAGTGGTGCCATTGGGCAAGGCAAAGCTAAAATGTGAGTACAAAACTGAAGTGCATGAGTTGGAGCTCTAGATAATAAAACCCAACTTCCCAGCTATCCTAGGTGGTGATTCCTGCGCTCAGATGGGTGGAAACAGACATCCTAAAGGATTACAATGATGTGTTCACAGGGTTGGAGTGTGTGCCTGGACAGCATCACATTCAGATAGAACCATTAGTAACTCTAGTTATCCACCCGCCCAAAAAAGTCCCTTTAGCACTGAAGGACAAAATCAAAAGTGAACTAGATAGAATGGAGAACCTCGGTGTGGTTGAAAAACAAACAGAACCCACTGACTGGGTTAACAGCATGGTTACTGTCAGCAAGCCAAATAAAAAACTAAGGCTCTGCATAGACCCCCAAGACCTCAACAAAGCCATAAAGAGGGAACACTATCCCCTGAGGACAGTAGAGGAGGTTGTGGCCGAGATGCCAGATGCAAAAGTCTTTTCTGTATTAGACGCAAACCATGGACTTTGGCAAATACAACTAGACGAGGATAGTTCTAAGTTGTGTACCTTCAACGCACCATTCGGTCGGTACCGACTCAAATGGCTTCCTTTTTGTCTCTCGTCAGCGCCAGAGGTTTTCCAAAAATGCATAGTGCAGAGACTGGAGGACCTAGAAGGTGTTGTGAACGTCATTGACGACATCCTAGTGTGGGGTGCTGACAAGGAACAACATGGCAAAAGGCTGAGACAGCTTCTGGACAGAATAAGGAGCATAAATCTCAAGCTCAACAAAAACAAGTGTAAGATTGGAATGACAAGAGATACAATATGCTGGTAACATTCTGAGTGCTGAAGGCGTGAAGCCAGACCAGGAAAAAGTCAGAGCAGTAGTGGATATGCCACAGCAATAGGACAAAGCTGCACTGCTGAGGTTCCTAGGTATGTTGCAGTACCTCTCAAAGTTCATCCCGAACCTTTCTGATGTAAGCGCTCCACTCAGAAAGGTCTTGGAGGGGGATGTTGAGTGGCATTGGGACGCACAGCAGCAATACAGCTTCGAGCAGCTGAAGAAACTGGCAAGCAATGCCCCAGTTCTCAAGTAGTATGATGTGAACAAGGATGTTACATTATCAGTGGATGCAAGCTCTGAAAGATTGGAAGCTGTGATAATGCAGCATGGACAACCCCTTGCTTATGGCTCGAGGTGTCTTACCGACACACAGAAGAGATATGGGCAGATAGAAAAAAAACTGTTAGCCATAGTGTATGGGTGTGAAAAATTCAGACAGTGTCTGTGTGGAAAAAGGGTACAGGTGGAGTCTGACCATAAACCACTTGAGGCAGTGTTCAAAAAAGGACTACACAAAGCTCCTCCCAGACTACAGAGGTGCTTTTGGCACTGCAGTCTTTTGACTTGTGTCTAACTGACAAACCAGGAAAAGAGTTGCACATTGTGGATACAATCAGCAGCGCTTACCTGCAAGAACAGTCTGAACAACTACTTGAAGAGGAAATAGAAGTCAATCTTCTATCAGCACACTTTCCAATCTCAGAAGAAAAACTGAGTCAGTTCAAAACGGCAACAGCAGAGGATGGTGAACTGCAGCTCGTGATGAAAGTGGTTCAGTCGGGTTGGCCAAGTTCCGGCTGAAATAAATAAATACTGGACGTTCAGAGAAGAACTCAGCTGCTCAGAAGGACTTGTTTTCAAAAACTCCAGACTCGTTGTCCCTGAAAAACTAAGCAGAAATGCTTCAAAAAATCCATGAAGCCCATCTAGGGATTGTCAAATGCAAAGAGGGGGCAAGAGATGTATTATTTTGGCCCGGGATGTCCAAACAAATTGAGGACATTGTGATGAAGTGTAGCGTCTGTAACACTTTCAAAAAGAGCAATGTGAAAGAACCACTGCTGTGCCATGGCATTCCAGATCGATCATGGGCAAAACTGGGTGTGGATCTTTTCCATTTTGATCAAGGTGCTTATCTACTCTGTGTAGATTACTGCTCGAAGTATCCGGAAATTGCCAAGCTGCCCCAGACAACAAGCAAACATGTAATTGTAGCTCTGAAATCCATGTTTGCAAGGCATGGAATCCCAGATGAGGTTATGTCGGACAATGGACCGCAGTTTGCGAGTGAGGAATTGAAACAGTTCGCAGCAGAGTGGGAGTTTAAACACACTACATCAAGCCCAGGATTCCCACAATCTAACGGTCAAAGTAAACGAGCGATCCAGACCATAAAAAACCTGCTCAAGAAAGCACGAGAGAGCCGAGAAGACCTATATCTTGCTCTCCTGAGTACAGAAATGCACCTTTGGATGGAGTGAGACTGTCTCCTATCCAACTGTTAATGGGTCGGCGACTGAAGACAAAACTACCAGCAACTACGCAGCTGTTGAAGCCTCAGCTGTACGAGGAAGCGCATGGACAAATGAGGAAAAGACAGTTCAAACACAAACACTACTTTGATCGAGGCGTGAGAGACCTGCCTGCACTACAGGAGGGTGAGACTGTGAGATTCAGAGTGGGCAATACATGGCAGCCAACTGTTGTGCAACATCGCCATGTTCAGCCAAGGTCTTTTGTGATCCAAACACCTGAAGGCGGCACCTTTCGCAGAAACGGGCGACATCTGCTAAAGAGTAGAGAGGACAGACTTCCAGAACTGAACAGAACAGGTCAGGAACAGGACTTCACGGCGTCTGCTAGTGAACCAGCAGACATCACAGTGATGCCAACACCTGTCGCTTCTCCTACAAGAGAAACTGTAACACCGGACGTGACTACAACTACAACAGGTCCAGTAACAATCTCACGCTCTGGGAGAGTGATTAAACATCCACAACGTTATTCACAGTAAAAAAAAAAAAAGTAAAGTGGAGTGAATGTAACGGTGAATTCATGTTGTTACATTACAGGTCACATACTTGTTTAATGTTTGTACTGAGTTGAAAGTAACATTGCATAGATGTTTTGTTGATTAGTAAAATAAGCCAAGTAAAACAAAAAGAATGGAAAGTTAAGGAAAGTTAATGGCTTTAAGTTAAGGATAAACATCTCTAAGATGAAGCACATGAATGCTTTAACAATGCTTAGATTGTTATTTGAGTTTATTATTTCATGATTGAGGTTTATTTGCTTTGGTTACATATTTAGGTGTTATGCTGGAAAGAGGAAGCTGTGATGTGTAGTAAATAGGCTTAGCCTGTGGTGGCGCTGCTGCTATAACTTACCTGTTGAATGACATGTAACACCATAGAAGAAGGCGTTCAGTAAAAAGACGGTCAAGCTGAACCAACGTGCTGTCCGTCTGGGTTACTGTGTCGCCTCATTGTTAATCTAATTAACAATACATATATGACATAAGCTAGCTAGCTAAATGTTTCAGTGCGCATCGTTTGTTTATGCTTTTCGAGGTTCCACGCTGTCTACTGGCCGACGCAACAGCCAATCACGGCTACTTCCGTGCCTACACTCCGTTGGATCTAGCATCAACCCTTCAGGATCCGGCGCTGCGCGTTCATGGATGCCATGCTAGCGGACTTTATGGCTGCATAATAAGACTTCTACTGGACTTACTTGGGACTTGAAACCATGGATGTATTTATACAAATTGTCAAAAAACAAAACAAACAATTACGTTCAAAACAAAGTCTAACAAGTGACCAATAAACGACGTAAAACCACAAACTCAAAATATCTTGACGTGTGAAAGAGAAGACTCAGCTTCGTGTCATTCACATTTACCTTTGATTTGTGTTCATCCGAACACCGTTCTTTTAACCTAGCAAAGATCCTCGTTCCCGAGGGGTCCTCCCTATAGTCCCCGGGTCCTATAGTCCCCGGGTCCTATGTTCCCCGCTTTGTATGAGACCGGGGAATATCTGACCTTTTTGTATACAGAGGGCCCTATATTCCCCACTTTTCCCCAAAAGGGTCCTATGTTCCCCGTTTTGTATGTGCAGGGAAACATGGGACCTTTATAAACAGGGTCCTATGTTCCCCGGGTGCCCCGGTCAGCAGGTTTGACGTTGTTTGGCGCAAAAAGTGCATTTTCAATAATGCATTATTTAGGGCAGATTATTAAGAAGACAATGAATCATACGATTTCTATTTTTATATCACAAAAACGAATTCACAAAGTCCAGGTTGGCTAAAGTATGTGGAAACTTTCGACACTAAACCAATTTCAGCTTATTAGGCTATAGCCTATATTTGGGCACATAACCCACCCACCCCGGTAGTTCTCTGATATTTATGCGTGAAATGTGTCACTTATCGGGGAAAATGCGCCTCGCCGAGTAGGTGAGCTGGCTCGTCTGTGTCTGAATGTAATATAGTAAGCCTATGTTCCTTGGGCAATTGTACCCGGGCATAGCTCAGTTGGTAGAGCTCTCGCCTATGGATCGCAAGGTCGTGAGTTCGATCCCGGGTGCCGCCAACTCAGCGTATGAGTAGCACATTGTGCGAGAAGTGCTGGGAGCTGAGGATAGGTGTTGTGTTCCGTCTTCAGCAGTCCATCTCCCAGAGGTCTAGCGCATTGTACCAGGGATGAACTCCTGCGTAAACTGGCTGATACCGACAATAGGCCAATTCCGACCCACTTCTTCTATGTTCCCTAGAAAGCCGTCGTTCCCATCATAACCACACCAGCTTATTGGGAAAAGCATCTGACAGATATTAGATAGAAACCATCTGCTCAGTAAGGCCCTTTAAGCATCATAATTGTAATGATAATAATAATAATGATAATAATAATAGCCTAATAGTAATAATGATGATGATGATAATAATAATAACAATATAGCCTTATATTAGAAATGCTAAAAATTGGATAATTGAAATATTTATAATTATAAAGTAGGCTAATATAGCATGGTAATAACAATAAAATAATAACAATATCTGCCTGGTCTCTTAAGATTCTAAGATGCTGTATGCTACAGAAATAACGGGACATAGGCCTAGGCTAATGAATACGCCTTTTTGACAAAATATGAATGAAAGGCTAATCAACAACGCTAAAGCTGAATCACGAAACACATATTGCTCGAAAAATAATCTATAAATAGCCAAATGCACACATGATTTCGAGTTTGGAAATATTTAAAACTTGTCGTGGATGTGTGGTCATCTGCACGCAAGTTTCCTGGCGTTCTAAACCACATGATCAAAATTCACCAATGTCTAAACCGCCCGCCAACTTGCAACAATTTGCAACAATCGGTTGTTATCGTTGGTAACTCGTTAGAGGTTTTAGCCCCTCTTTGTTGAGTAGCCTAATGGACTAGGACTACTCATTTTGCTTTTTTGAAGAAGAAAAAAGCCTTAACGTTAGGCTATTTAGGCCTTGGAGATTTTTGTTTTAGACCATGCCTTTTCTGGGGGGCTTCTGCCATAGACCAACCCTTTTTCAGCCAAGCTTTTACTAGAAGCATTTTGTTATTAATAGCCTATTATCAGTGTTACTATTGATAGTATTATGCCTGTAATTGTTATTTGTTATTAGGCCTCTTTTATAATTAGGCTATTATTATTATTAAAGAAGAACATCAAAGGATGTAAGGTAGCACTCATCAAATGAAAAAAAAAGACAAAATTCTCTATTTTACCATTTCATTGTTTGGCATCAGTCAATAACTTGGCCGGGTGGTCTTCTTCAGAAACCTTAATGACTGATGCCAAACAATAAAATGGTGAAATAGAGGACTGCCTCTGTTATTTTTTTACCATTTGGTGAGTGTTACCTTACATCCTTTGATGTTCGTCTTTGATTCATGTTTTTGGTTTAGCACCTCCACAAGCCTTTAGTTTTTTGAGAAGCACATATTATTATTATTAGGCAATTAGCCTATTGTGTACGGTAGGCGGCCCCTGTTGATGGATACTTTGTGCTGGTCCTAAATTCCCAAGTCCTGGTCTAAGTTCTCTGCCTAAAAAGTTCATCATTAAAGTCTTTTTGAAAGAAAGTCTGCCAAGTGATTTAATATGGAAAACGAATTGCAAAGTAACAAGAAAGTGGCTGAAGTGTCCAGTGCTGTGCAAATTGAACTTTGAGCGAAGGTGGAAATGGCTAGGTTATACTGGTAGGCGAGCCTACTGCAAGACAAACTTGCGTTGATTGCCGACTGTCCATGCTGAGCCGGAGAGCCAACTAACTATGCCTACTGCAGTAAATATCGGTAAGAAATAACAATAAAGCAAATTACAGCCTCCTCTATAGGCCGAATTTGGATACGCACTCAAGGTGGCCTGCGATATACAACAGCCAACAATGGTAATACGGCCTAATTTAATCAGCGGAGGAATAGATTGTCGTAGCCTACATCTCAGCCATGACCCCAGTTTTTATTATTTTGGACCCGTTAAGGAAATAATTTGCCAAAAGGGTTCTAAGTTCCCCGGTTTGTTCCTCGATTGGCAATAGCGGGGAATATAGGACCCTTTATTTGGAAAAAGGTCCTATGTTCCCCTGGAAACAGCGGGGAATATAGGACCCTGTTTCCAAAAGAGGGTCCTATCTTCCCCGGTGTCTATTGCAACGGGGATTATAGGACCTTTTTAGGGGAAAACGGGGAATATGGGACCCTTTTTTTTCGAAAGGGTCCTATAGGACCCGGGGACTATAGGCACGGCCCCTTTTTCCAAAAGAGGGTTCTATGTTCCCCGGTGTCTATTGCGACCGGGATTATAGGACCTTTTAGGGAAAAACGGGGAATATGGGACCCTTTTTTTTTCGAAAGGGTCCTATAGGCACGGCCCCTTCCCGAGACACGACCGCGCGTATAGTGCTCGTACACAGCCGTGACGTCATGCAGGAAAAAAAAATCTGGGCTTTGGAACATTTTTAAAATATTAAAACACCATGGCTTAAAAATATACAATATAAAGAGTAATAATTGACCTTGATCATAGCTGCAGGCGTCTCTTTTACAATGCTGGTCGATGGGGAAAATGCTTTTTGGGCCGCAGGGGATTTTTCGCTGCAATACCGCGAGTGGCCACTAGAAAAAATTGGCTGCAAGGCTGAGCGGCGGTGCCGTATCCAGTTCTACTACTATAATACATCCATGAACCACACACTACAGACGCGTTGGTGTAGCAGGTTAAATAAAAAAAGCTCTGCCACAGGCGCCGACCCCGTGGGTGCTTTGGTGCTCGGGCACCCACCGAAAAGGATGAGCAATAAATAAATGAATAAATAAACAAGGCTGTCTTCTGGTATGGTGTAGCCTGTTATAATTTGTAGCAGAATAGTGTCGTATTTCTTTGCGGTTTGTGCCTACGTCCAACAGACGACAGCAGCCTAGTAAGCCTACATCATGGTAATTACTAAAGCAAGCGAAATAAAAATTACTTTGTGACAATCATCACCATGGTGATATTCGCTTGACCCACAGGCAAAAGAAAAAAGATCGACATCTATGCGCCCCGCCTACGTAACGCGCCGCATCCGTGCCTGGTCAACGGTTCGTGTCACGTGCGCATAATTAAGGGGTCATCTTATCGGCCTGTCATATCGGCATTTCGGGCCGATGCCGATATTCCATTTTAAAGCTTCTATTGGCTGATACATTTGACGTGCCGATACCATCGTGCATCCCTACTTGTATGGCCCTGAATCACCGTTACAGCCCTTAAAGGGCTTTAATGAGGATGGCAAGAGGGGAAGGGTGAGACGAGAGGCTGAAGGGCTTACTAGGTTGGAATAAAAATGAGGCCGCATAGTAGCAGAGGAGAACAGAATGACAAATTGAGTGTGACGGAAGAGAAGAAGCAAAGTGAAGACCAGATGGAAAACATCTAACTCATGTTTATTCTGCAATATGAGCAAAGGAAAGGAAGGAAGGCTAATAACCTCAAATTTATTTCTATATGACATTTATTTCATTACTTTAACAACTACTTGAACGAGCAGATAAACACACAGCTTCTAGATAACACTGTGTATGTACTGTGCGTGTGTGAATGTGTGTGCGTGCGTGCGTGCGTGCGAGCATGTGTTTGTGTGTGTGAGAGGGAGCAAGTTGGAGAAGAGCTCTTACAGGATCACCCTATATCCTTGCCATGAATGACTTCATTGCAGATGTTGAGTTCCTCTAAGTGCACATGCACACATATGTGCGCGGAGCGCACACACGCATGCATGTTTACCTAAATTATCCAAGTCACTGAGGGATGCATGCCAGACAATTTAGATGGATTACTCTCTAAGTTTTCATGTTCGGGCGATGTCTTACGGTTAACCAGACACTAGCATTATTCATCTGTCTCTGTCTCTCTCTGTCTCTGTCTCTCTCTCTCGCTCTCTCTCTCTCTCTCTCTCTCTCTCTCTCACACACACACACACAGATACAAACAACATTTACACAAAATAGTATTTCAACCTTCCACACACAGATCCACAGCCAGCAGTGAGGCATTAGTGTGAGGGGAGACCTCGGGCCTCGCTGATCACAATGTGTGAAGCATGCACGTTGACCGCAGCCCCGTGATCATTTCCTCCGACATGACTGTTGACTCCAGTTTCTATCATCTCCTCCTTGATACTTGTTTTACGCTATTTATGTTTTAACCGTTTGCTTGTGATCTTCTCTGCTGTTTTATCTTTCCACACAATCACAATGGTTCCCCCACTCAACCGCACAAATTTCCCATGAGCCCACACATATACACATATTCAGACACACACTCATTCCTTACTCGAATCCAGGGTTCGTATCCAACAAGGGTCAAAACCAGTCTCGCTCCGCTGCCCTGAAACACTAGATACTACATGCAGACCCGGGGATCTGATCATGCTCAGCTGAATACTGACATCTAGTGGTTAATCCAAGTCCACCATGACAACAGACTGAAATACTCAACAGATAATGCAAACTAAAAAATAATTTTCTTCTCTATTATCCACAGGGATTTCGAGGCCATGACGGTGTTGAGGTGAGTTAAGCGTGGATCAGATTCTTACATTCATCGCTTTTTCACCTCAAGAAATCAGTTTGTTTTCCATGGGCGGCCCAGTGGTTAGTGCTGTTGCCTCACAGAAAGAAGGTCCTGGGTTCGAACCCTGGGGTTGTCCAACCTTGGGGGTCATCCCAGGTTGTCCTCTGTGTGGAGTTTGCATGTTCTTCCCGTGTCTGCGGTGGGGTTTTTTCCCAGTGCTCCGGTTTCCCCCACCATCAAAAAAGACGTGCATGTAGGGGTTAGTACTTCTGTCTGTGCCCTTGACCGAGGCATGGCAAGACGAACTGGTGTTGGTCCTGCACGGCGGCTGCCCACTGCTCCTAGCTACACATCTAGGATGGGTTAAATGCAGAGCATCATTTCCCTACGGGGATCAAAATCAAAAATGAAAAAAAAAAGAAGTGTGATTGTGCGTTGGCTATGATGCTGCCCCCCGCTCACACACACACACTTTTTGTTCAGGTAAACATGACAGCCCAACGTTTTTCTGTTTCAGGGACCTGCAGGTTTGCCTGGAAAGCCGGTAAGATTCCTAATTGATTATTAATGTCATTATCTCATTTCCCTTTCCTCTAACTGCATATTCCACATACAGAATAACCCGCTCCACTGCATTCTATGGGTGTACTAAGTATCCACCTTTTATAACCTTGCTGACCAGTTTTTGACTTCTGCAAACGCACAGGGAGAAGACGGCGAGCCAGGCTATCCAGGACCCCAGGGACCTCCAGGGCCAAAGGTAAGGACGAGTGGACTCCATTAATCAGTTATGATTTCATCGACTTTGGCAACTCTTTATCCTTTCCTCCATGTTTAAACAGGGTGAAGCAGGCAGTGGAGAGAAAGGAGAGAGAGGCACAGATGGAGTCCCCGGATTAAACGTACGAGACCAGTCTTTGTCAAATACTGACATTGCTAGTGCTATTGCCGAATAACATTAATTGCTACAGTGCATTTTTATGGCAACTTTTTGTCTTAATATAATAATCTGTCGGTATAACTGCTAGTTATGTACACCTAGGTATCTCCACCCTAGAAATCAAATATTACAAATCTATATCTCTGGACTTTACAGGGAGAAAAGGGGGATGTGGGAGAGCAAGGTCCCCATGGAGCCATGGTGCGTATATTGTACTTATCGTCTAATCATTCAGTAATCACCCAAAACACTTATTATATGCCTCTCCTCCTTCGTTTGTGTCAACACCCTCGTCTGATCCCTTCCTCCTCTGCCTCAGGGTTATCCCGGTGAGAAGGGCGCCCAAGGCTCCTCAGACATCATTGACTTCAATGGGAAGCTTCTAGATGCTTTCAAGGTAAGCGTTATTCCAACGTGAATGAGACCAAGCGTCTGGGTACACTATGTATGCCGTGGCCAGTTATTAAAAGTATGTGTCAATGTTCGGAAAAGTTAGTTGCCAGGCAATAGCAGTGTGGTAAGGGAGCGTCTCATTGTTGTCACACCATTGCTGCCAAACTGAATGTGGTGCTGTTCCCCCTTGACAGGCTATCAACACCATCAGTATCTCGGTAATAAACTACTCTGTCTGCATGGTCTTACTGGTGTGATCTGTAACTAACACATGAAATATACACAGACACACAAAAATAACACATGCACACACACATACACACACATACACTTAAATTGTGTGTGTAACCTCTCGTCCTAGCTGTGGCAATTCAAGGCTTTGTGTGCATTGTTTTAATCAGCTGGTACAATCGACCCAATGCTCTTTGCATCAGATGTATCAGATGGCACTCCAGGAACCACAGCAAACAAGTAACCAACACGATGTCACCAAATGCCCGCAGTCTACTAGTTCAATAGTCTACTTGTCCTCCTTACATATACATACAGCGTACAACACATACAGCAAATACAATGCAGCTGCACGGCTCTGTCAGATAATACATGGCTTCAAGAGCTGCACTAAATTATGCAGAAATATCAACAGCCATCATTATATTGCTGTGTGTTTTCCATGCTGTGTTGATACTGCCTCACAGTTTTTTTTTTCTGAGACAGAAGGGAAAGGCCATAGGAATAGACAGGAGTGAAACCCTTACACGATCTCAGTTACAGATTCATACACAGGGGCCCTTTGACTCTACCATGTACCGTGCTACATGCTAATAACAGATGCCTATCTATGCAGTGGAGTGTGTATTTGATTTTAAAAAAACACTATGCCATGGGTTCCCATGGGGCCCGGTCTGGAATGGGCCCCTGCATGCAACGCTAAACTCAACTGCATGAGTCAGTTACACAGGAGTCGGTTCAAACAAGAACCTGAGATCTTATCTGTGGTCTGGTGCCAATCTGGATCAGTGGGCATCTGCTAACACCAAAGGCTAAGGGGACATTATGTTCACAAAAAAGGGAATAGTCATTGCCCACCTCTATTCATGTCGCTCACTTGTTTGAATGTCCATGCTGGTTGCATCTGTGGTGACATTTTAGGTGATGATGAATTGCTGTTCAGCATTACATATTCTGAATTAATTCCCTCATTTTTTCCATTAAATGGCTTTTTACATAATTACGTGCATGAGTGGCTGCCACTTTGCAATGATTGAAAATCTCAAAAATAATAGTTGTTTGTAAATATCTCTGCGTTGCCATAGTTTTCATTGAATACAAATGAAAAACTAGGAGAGCCGGAAAGGAAGAGAAACGAGCATGTAAACCTCTGGGGAGAAAATATAATTTCCATTTTTTATTATTTCAAGATGACGGAACACTTCAGAGAGCTGAGCAACAAGTGTAGCTTTGTGGATGCAGAGGAGACAAAGCGGCATTATGTAAGATGTCTGTCAGCCAGTATGATAGACAAGAGGATAGAGCTAAAACAACTACCGTATTTCCCGGAATATAAATTGGCTGGGATTTTTTTTTACTCATCTGGCTGATCCTGCGATTTATATTCCAAAGTGACTGTTTGTTTGACACATACACTGCATTTCAACTAAGGCCACTAGATAGCACTGTTTAAACTTGTGACTCAATTGAAAATACTGTACTGTACGTAGAAATTGAATAAGAGTAGAAGAGACATTGAACTGTTTGTCGTGGTCATTTGAGCAGTTCAAAAAAAAAGAAAAGGTGATTATTGTTAGCTGTTATGGTGCCAACACACGTCATTGAGGCCGTAAATGTTCGTAATGATCCACTGTCTGTTTGGTCATTACTGCAAAACCTCACTTCAGTGAGTCCACGACTTAAAAAAAAAAAAGAAAAAAAGAAGAGTCTTGTGGAAATAGAGGAAAGGAAAACTTTTCCAGGAAAGAAACGGACAATTTCTCTCACTGACTACACGAACGCGTGTTGTGGCAGGATGAGGAAAAAACACAGGAGACAAAGGCGAGTTTGCTGTTTATTCCTCAGCTCCAAAACCAAACTACAGCAGGAACAACCCTGCACCAGCAAGCCCGGGAACGTAAACCACGCCCCCAGCTCACAGTCCTGCTGGGTGAGAGGCATAGCCCCTAGTGTCCGCCACAGTGTCATTTATTCTTCCGTACCAAATCACAATGCAAGCAACATGGCGCTGCTGCTCCGACCATCCTAGTCCTCGTTCCACCCTCTCAACCCGGAAACCCTTTGTTAAAGGGCCTGTGTCTACCAATTATGGTGAATTGTGCCCATATAGTCCGCTACATGCATCCCCCCAGGATTCACCATAAAAAAAAAAAGTCAGCGTGGAGGGGGGTGGATGGCCCGGCCGCAACGGCTTCACCGAACAGGTGCAGAGCCCAGGGTGCCTACAAGATGGGCCTTAAGGACCCTGCAGCGGCGTGGGGGTAGGGCGGGTGGTGGAGGAACCTTAGGGGCCTTATTGGGGGGTGAGGGCAAGGTAAGAGGGTGCACCCGCCGTGGGGCTGGGCAAGTCCAACAGGTCGGTCCAAGTCCAAGTGAGCCAGTTTGAGGCGATCTACTGAAATGCACTCTGGCTTGTTGCCGACTTTCATGACAAAGTGCTTGTTTCCGGTCTCCAGAACATGGAACAGCCCGTCGTAGAGAGGCTGCAGGGGTCCACGGTGGGCGTTGTGGCAGATGAAAACATATTCTGCCAACTGCAGACTTGCAGGGATGTGAGACTGTGGGAGTCCATGTTGCGAAGTGGGGACCGGTGCGAAAGCTCTGGCGTTATCCAGGAGCGTGGTCAGTTGATGGGCTGCAGACCAGGGAGCTGTGGTGTTGGGGACGAAATCCCCTGGGACCCGCAGCGGCTGTCTGTAAACGAGTTCAGCAGACAAGGACTGGAGGTCCTCCTTAGGGGTGGTCCTGAGGCCCAGCATGACCCATGGGAGCCTGTCAGCCAAGCTGCTATCCTTGAGGCTGCCCCGAAGAGTGGCCTTCATAGAGCACTGAAACCGCTCACACAACCCATTGGCTTGCAGGTGGTACGCGGTGGAGCTTCACCCCTATGCTCGCTGCGACTGCGTTCCAGAGCTCAGATGCAAACTGTGAACCCCGGTCCAAGGAGAGGTCAGATGGGGTGCCGAACCAGGCGACCCTGGTCCCGATGAACAGGATACGTCGGTGGACGTTGTCGATGACCGTGGGGCGGCTTCTGGCCATCGAGTGGTCCTGTCCACCATGGGGAGGAGGTAAGTAAAATGGTGGGAGGGAGGCAGGGGGCCCACTAGGTCCACGTTTACGTGGTCGAACCTCCTTTCGGGCACTGCGAACTGTGGCAGGTGCGCTCTGGTGTGGCAGTGCACTTTAGAGCACTGACACTCCATACAGGTGTCAGCCCAGTCTCTCATGTCTTTTTTGAGCCCGTGCCAGACGAACTTGGCTGCCACTAGTCTTTGAGACGGCTTTTTGCCAGGGTGGGAGAGGCCATGGACAGCATCGAAAACACGCCGCCTCCAGCCAGTGGGAATGACCGGCCAGGGCCGACCCGTGGAGACATCGCACAGGAGCGTGGTGCCAGCATCGTTGAAAGCCACATCCTCTAACTGCAGCCCTGTGACAGCCATCCTGAAAGCCTACACATCCAGGTCGATGGCCTGGTCAGCTGCCATGCGGGCATAGTCAAGACCCAAGTGGACGGCCCCCGCAATGGACCGGGAGAGATGGTCGACGACGAGGTTGGTTTTGCCGGCAACATGCTGTACGTCCGTGGTTAACTCTCAGGAGATTCAGCATCCATAAGTTCAGACGGCTTATTGTCACCGAGACCTTGTAGAGAGAAGAGCCGGCTGGTCCGCTCAGCGTCAGAAAGTTCAAAATTTTCAACAGCTGAGCCTTGAGTATCTTGTATTTATCCTGCTGCGGAGGATTTTTGAGGAGGCTCACCACTCTGGTTGCTGTAGAACTGCCGAGAGCCGACACCACATAATAGTATTTTGTGGTCTGCGGTGATTTCCCGCAATGCGAACTGTGCTTCTGTCTGGGCGAATCAAGCCGAGGCTGACGACTCCCAGAACTCCGGCAGCTTGAGAGAAACCACATTAGTTGTCATGTTCATAAAGATTTGTCTCTGGAAACGTCCAGCAGACAAACATCGGGGTCACCAATGTGCAAATTACAAGAAAGTAGAGACGGACAATTTCTCACATTGACTACACGAACACGTGTGTCATTTATTCTTCCATACAAAATCACTATGCGAGCAACATGGCGCTGCTCCAACCATCCTAGTCCTCACTCCGCCCTCTCAACGTGGAAACCGTTGTCTACAAAATGTGATGAATTGTGCCCATATAGTCCGCTACAGTCTGCAACTTGCCACAAATCGGTTTATACGGAAGTTTATACGAAAGTTAGGCTGCCGCAATGGTCACAGTTCTTTGAAATGGCAGCGATCCAAATAAAAATGGCCACTGCTGTGACCATCCTGCTATGTTGATTTGAATTGGAATGTCCATTCTACTGTCATTCAATTTCTATGGTACCACCATATAAATGCGACTTATACACCGAAGCGACATATACATGTTTTTTTCCTCACAACAACGCATTTTTTCTGAGTGCGACATATACTCCAGTGCAACTTGTCCGGGAAATACGGTAATTACGAAATCATCCTTTACCAGCCCAATAGCTTGTAGCCCCTAAGACAGTCCAAACTCTTATATGTTGTTTGGGTACCTCAGTTGTCAGACCCGTCTCTTAAGCTGTACCCAGTCTTAAACCTGTATGAAGTTTCATTCAATAAAAGCTCTGTTTCTTCTCCTTTGTGAAACAATAATCCTGCACTGAACTGGCCAAAAAACAATATGGAACTGTTGTGGAATCTGATGCCAGGGTAGTGTACAGTCCATGCCATTTTACAGTTATTCTAACACCAAGTTGCTTCAAACCAGGCCAAGATTGGGCCCCTAATCAGTGGACATAGTGAATGTAAGAAATAATCTGTTTTGTTTGATAACAACTGCAGCCAAGTCTAAAAATTCAGCAGTCTTTTTACTTTTTTGCCTCCTGGGCTAGCCCCATAAGGGCTTCCCCCAGAGGGAAATTCCTCTTAGCTCCTAATGTTAACACAATCATTACCAACAATGGCAACAAACAGCTGTGTCCTAATGTGGCTGCCTGAGAATGACTGATGCAGTTAATGATGGAGAGATGTTTGATTATTAATTCGATAAATTAGAGAGGGTATTAAGTGTAATTGTTGATGTATGCTTGGCTAACTTATGTCTGTTCCATCTGTCTGTCTTTCTTTCTTTCTCTAGGGTCAACCTGGCCCACCAGGCCTACCTGGACCCCCAGGCCTACCAGGGGAAAAGGTACGTTGTTTTTTTTAATTCTTTTTGATATTTAACTCGGGCAACAATGTGGTTTTATTCACAGCCAGACTGTTTTTGGAATTGTGCTACAACCAATCACATTTGCCAAGAGGATCTTGTTTCTCTTTGTCTTGTGCCAGGGTGAGCTTGGTTTGCCTGGGCCATCTGGAGTGGATGGACATAAGGTATGGTTGTAAACATGGTTAAGAAATTGCAGAAATCATTTGCACATACACTGTATGCTCCTACGTCACTTGCTTCCAATGTGAAGAGATGTACAGTAATTTCACAGCTTGCTGGCCTCTTTGTTCTGTGCTGTGCTGTACTTGCTTTACAAGCCATACCCATTTTCTGTTTCCTCCAGGGACCCAAAGGTGACATGGGTGAGACAGGACCAGTTGGAGAAAGAGGGGAAAAGGGAGAGATGGGTCTTTCTGGGCCTGCTGTAAGCATTGAATGAAAACACATCTTTCTAACATACTTCATGAGTAAGGGTTAAATGGACATGGGTTAATTGTCTTACTTTTTGTGGAACAGGGGATGGATGGGCAGAAAGGAGAGAAAGGCGACTGCAGACTGGAAGATAACCTGGTCAGTGAACGACACACACACACACACACAGTTTTGTAGTAGTTCTAGCCCATTATCCTTTGCACGTTTGGGTTAGACCAGGGGTCCCCAACCTTTTTTGCACCGTGGACCGGTTTAATATTGACAGTATTCTGGCGGACAGGGAAAGGGGCGGGGTGGGTTAATAACGACTGGTATATAGGTTAGGCTTATAAGTCAATAGTATAGTAACATTTAAAGTAACGTTTGGATATTAAACACACAGCGCATATTTTCCTCGCATTAACATAACATACATATAACAACATTGCAACTCACCAATATCACTGAATCAGTGGGAGCCCTGGGCTTGTTTCACTGCAGTAAGACAGTCCAATCGAGGGGTGATGGGAGACACCCGAAGGGTGTTTCTTATGTCCAGTCTATTCTGCAATTTTGTTTTCGTTGCATTCATTGCAGAAAACCCCGCTTTACAGCGTTATGATGTTGGAAATGAAAGCAAAGTTTCAGTGCTTTCGTGGCTATCTCAGGATATTCAGCCTTGACTTTGATCCAGAATGTCCATCATTTGCAACCTCGAGGAGTTGATCTTCTTCCCGCACTGACATTGTAATGTACTTAAAACAGGACACACGTCTCAGTTGGGAGCCAGCTTGTTTATTGCGCAATGTGAACAGAGGTACGGATGCTGTGTAGGGACAGAACAGACTGCAGCTACGGAATACAAACACAATATGTTACAGCTCCCCTCTTAAACAAAAATAAACATTCATTGAACTTTACTTGTGTCAATAAACAAAACAACTATGTCTAAATGTGATTCTACACACAAGAACTTGGAAGGAGTGTTTACCAGCGCTTCACTTTCCCAAGATGAGAAAAACAACTCAAAACATCAAACTCAAACACTTATAGATAGATTCAGTCTATCAGGAGGCTTCACATCTCTGCCCCGCCTAGTAGTAAGCTGTTCAACTGGCCGGGCTTGAGTGGGGCTCAAAGGTATTTTAGGTGGTGAGTGTGGCAGTTCAGGAAGAGCTGGAGTTTGTGGCTCCTTCTCAGTTAGCGGATCTGATAGTTCAGTCCAAGGTTCATCCCAAACCTAGTGGCGTGGACGGTTGGCGGCTGCGGTGCTTTTGCGGAGGTGTTGGCTGTTGTGGCGGTACTCCTTGTTCCCACAGTCCACAACATAGGGCACTGTGTGGTTTAGCTATGACTCCTGGGGGCCATTTGTGGTTGCCAGGATAGGGCTGCATCCTAACCTCATCCCCAGGCTTAAGGGCAACACGAGGTTTGCCTGCTCTCTTGCGGTCATAGTAGAACTTTTGGATGTCCTTACTTCTGTCGAGCAGTCTTTCTTGGACCTTTTTTCTCTTACTCCCGTGATTATGGCGTCAATCAACATGTTATCTGGGTCAGCGTACTCACAATCCATGAGTGTATGTCTCAAACCCTTAACAAAGTTATCAAACCTTTCACTTGGTCCTTGTTTCCTTTGTTGAAACTATGCCTGGCTAGTCGCTTATTTTTCCTCGGTCTGATGTAGCTGGCAAACTTATCCAAAACTTGAGGGATCCTCTTTTTCACCATCAGCCCAGTTTAATGTCTTGTAGCTTTCTCTACCTTGCTCGCTGATCCACGTGCCTAGCCAACCGGCTCGCTGTTTAGCTGTTAGCTCAGACAGAGGACCATCGAAGACGAACGTGACATGACTCCTGAATCTTTCAAACTCTTGATATAAATCAGGAGCCTCCCAGTCGATCTCGGGGTGTTCAAATTGCGAATTTGCCATTATTCTTAATTTTCTGTTCTTGACAGACTTCTGACACCATGTAACATGCTTAAAACGGGACACACATCTCTGGTGGGCGCCATCTTGTTTATTGCGCGATGTGAATAGAGGTACGGGTGCTGTGTAGGGACAGAATAGACTGCAGCTACGGTATGCAAACACAATATGTTACAGACATGGACGATTCACCGGGTACATTCACAAATGGGTCAAGGATCCATTCCTTTTACATTTCTTGGGTCTTCTGCGGTTGGGAAGTAATGCTCAATTTCTGTCGACGGCAAAGCCAGGTGATCGCACACCAGCTAGGAGAAGGACAGTGCAGCCTCAGTCTCTCCCAAAATCGCAGCTATTGTTTGGAACATGTCAAATATGCCCCTGTTCACTCGCTGTCCCCACAGTTCCAGTTTGGCTTTGAATGCAGACACTTTATCTGCCAACTTGAAGACAGTTGTCATTCTCCCCTGAAGTGACAAATTTAGTTCACTGAAGAGGTTGAAGATGTCACACAGATGAGCGAGTTTTGCTATCCACTCCTCGTCACTGAAGTGTGGTGACTTTTTTTCTGAAAGAAATCTCTGTAGCGGCTCTCTTAACTCAAAAACCCTGGCCAGGGATCTCCCCCTTGATAACCACCTGACTTCAGTGTGTAAGAGAAGGCGTCTGTGCTCTGCGTCCATTTCCTCTCAAAGCTGCTCAAACAGAGGTGAGTTAAGGGCGTGTGCTTTGATGTGATTGATAATTTTAATAACATCACTCAATACGCTGTTCTGATCAGGTGACATTTTTCGGCTTGCCAGCATTTCTCTTTGTATCAAACAGTGTGTAGACTAGCATTCAGGAGCAACCTCTTTGACTCGGGTAGTGAAACCAAACAGCTGTCCGGTCAGAGCTGCGGCCTCATCTGTGCATATTCCAACACAGACTGACAAGTCCAGTTTACCTGACCAGGGGTCATCAACCTGTCCGTAAACGGACAAACGTGTCTGTGGCAATATATATATATATATATATATATATATATATATATATATATATATATATATATATATATATATTGAGAAAAAAGTTTGGTTTTTTTTCCCCCATGATAATATAAATTGTCAATGTTTTCTGAGACTAATGAATTAATTTGGCCACAGCACAACAGTAATCTAGGTTACACCACGTTAACAGTCAGGATGACATGCGCGTAAAACTCATGCAATTGCGTGAATTCTCCCACTGTGAGTCAGGTCGCTAAATAGATAGCTAACTAGCCTAACATTACAGCCCCCGAAAATGACCAAACTTGCTTTTAATCCTTCGTGGGAGGAAGACTTTTTTGTTTTGTTTTATTTTTGAGAGATGATGGGTTGATGGAGTGTAATGAGGTGAGGTCAGACAATGAAACCGCTAAAGTCAACGGCAGCGAGGGACCACAGTGAGAAATGGTGCAAGAAACGAACAAAAACGAATGGTATGTCTTCTGTTGAAAAGGAACAGTTTGCTAGCAAGGCAAAAGAGGGCAGGACAGGGCAAGTTAAGCTGATGACTAGCTTCATCAGTTGAGAGAAAGTTGAACTGGAAAATGACCTCACTTTAGCTTTCGGACTTGCCAAAGCAAAACTGCTATTTACAGTGGGTGACACTTTCAAAGAAATTGCAAGAAAAGTCGACCCAAAATCGTCTGCGTTCAGTGCTAGCACTAGCCAGAAACAGAAAAAAATAGGGGAGAAGTTAGCAGCTGCCAGCCTAACTAGCGTAGGGGAAGCCTCTTTCATGTATGTAATGTGTGACGAAAGCACCGACTGTACAGATAAGACCCCATTATAGATTTTCCAAAGATTTGTGGATATCAAGGCCAAGAAATTAAGACTTTAGTTTTTGAGCCTACTCGAAATCACAAAGAAACGTAGTGCTGACAACATTTCCAAGGCCATCTTTGACCATTTTGATCGTGAGAACTACCCAACCAAAAAGCTAGTCGGTTTTACATCGGATGGTGCCGCTGTGATGCTCGGACGCAACCAGCAGGGAGAGGGCAACATCGCAGCTAAGTTAAAGCAGCAATTTGGAGAGTTGTTTGTGCAGCATTGCATGACACAGACAGACGCTAATGTCTGGAGATGCAGAAAAAGAAATACCAGTCTTTGTAGAAGACACTATAAAAGCTACATTGTCACATTTTAGTGGCCCAGTGAGAAAGAAGGAGTTCTACCACATCTCTGCTTTAAATGATGAAAAATACAACCACCTGGTCACTTTCAAAAACATTTGATGACTTAGCCTTGCAGCCTGTGTAGAACGCCTCATGGAACTTCGAGCCAGCCTCGTACAATATTTTGAGAGCGCTGCAAATGGAAGTGAGGGTTCTGCTCGCTATCAACAAAGTTGCGGTACATTGGGTGACATGCTGCAGAATCCCAAATTCATTCTTACTGTTTCTTAATTGGATTTTGCCACTGCTGGCTAGAATGAACGAGGCCCTACAGAAGGAGAACGTGAGTTTGTACTCTGCCTATAATAACATCCAGAAATACATGTGTGTAATTCTGAAACCAATCCTGTTTAACAGAAACGATGATACCTCGTTTATTGATCCGAGAGACTTGAAAATTCCAAACGCGAGTTTGAACGAATTCATTGACGAATGCAAATGTGAACACCATCTCTCCGATTCAGAGATACTGAACTTCAGCATCACGTTAGTCAACTATGCAAAGAGGCTACAAAGTGCCTTCCGGATGAGATTCCCAGAAAGAGAATTGGTCAAACAAAAGCTCTTTCTTGATCCCCTGAACCCCAAACCAACAGAGAGCGATATCGTAAACATCACGCAGAGGTTCGCAAAACATGTGTCTGTTCCCGAACTGCAATCACAGTACCTCGTCTTT
The DNA here is from genome assembly GCF_029633865.1 of Lampris incognitus. Taxonomy (NCBI): domain Eukaryota; kingdom Metazoa; phylum Chordata; class Actinopteri; order Lampriformes; family Lampridae; genus Lampris; species Lampris incognitus. The sequence continues at coordinate 23,948,912 of NC_079211.1, read as the reverse complement.
TGCAAAGATGATGGCATGAGGACATTATTCGTGTCTGACCGATGCAACAGTGACACTGTCAAATTCTGGTGCCATCTGTTTGAGAACAGCGTGGAGTACAATGAACTGAGCAAACTTGCAAGCAATACTCCTGCTCACATTAAGCCCAGACATCTGCAGCTGTGAGCGAGCTTTCAGTCATATGAATGCTATTAAATCTCAAACACGAAATAGACTTGGAGCATGCCGCATTGATGCCTGTCGTAGGATTGCCACCTGCCCATATACAAAGGCGGACTTTCCAGTCTCCAAGTTTTCATCATAACAAGGTAGGGCACTGTTTTTTAATGTTAGAAATACTATCATTTTAAACTCATGTAGCATATTAAAATATGTATAATGGCACATTGCGAGATCTAGCATGTAATTATGTGTTTCTGGTAATATTTGACCACTTCAAATTTTGTATGTCTGTGGTAAAAATCGCATTTTGACCAAAAAGTCCGTCACAAGCCGACACGGTGATGACCCCTGTGCCTGACATGTAGTCATCCAAAGACTTGAACATTTCTGCCCCAGTTGTGTTAGCTGGCAGCGACAGAACACACAACATATCCTCATGCACATCGTCTTGAAATATATATCGCACATACCCAGCAGTATTGCTTCATTGTCGACATCGGTAGACTCATCGACCTGGATAGCATAGCACGGTGACTCATTAAGCCGCTCCAACAGCTGTGCTTCTATGTCCTCCGCTATTTCATCTATTTTCCTTGAAACTGTGGTAGCTGAAAGAGGAACCTGTGCCACCTTGTTAGCTGCAGCTTCCCCCAACAGTTCAGGGCTCATGTCTTTGGCAGCAGGCAATTTAAATTCTTCGCTGATGGTGAAAGGCTTCTTAGCCTTGGCAATACAACTAGCCACTAAGTACGATGCTGTCAGAGCAGCAGCATTTGTAGAGGAGGTGGTGGCTCTCAGCACTTGCTTCTCTCCCGCTTGCTCATATTGTTTTCACTCAAAGAACTCCACGGGTTTGTCTTTAAGTGCAGGGTGCTTGGACTCAAGGTGCTGAAGCAGTTTTGAGGGCTTCATTGCCTCATTAGACAGCTTGTCTTCACATATCACACACAGGGGGCTCGGAGCATGCGAGTCACCGGTCGCAATAAAGCCGTATTTTAGGTATGACTCATCTTATTTCCTATTGAAGGAAGTTTTTTTTTTTTTTGCTGTCTTGGACTCTGCTGTCTCTACATTATAATCGACGTTAGACCTTTAATCTCCCCTACCTCTTACGAAGAAACTGTCAAGCGACGTTTGTTTTTTACCAGTACTCATGGCTAGTAACGAGATGAACGAGTGTGTCTCTGAGTTATGAAGTTAGTTACCATTAGTCTGCCGAATGCCACGGGATTTAATGATAAAATGACATCATTGTACACGCTTCAAGTATCCATTTCAAATTAAAAGCCCCCTAGCATTACACAGCTGGACTGGGCTTTTATTTTAATATTATATATCATATTGCAGCGAATTCAGGGGGCAGTCGGGGAACCGCCACAGCCGGGACGCAAACTCGTGTATTCCACACCGCGGGTGACAACGTTAACCAGTCGACTAAAGGGTCCGACCCGTTAGTCAAGGACCAACGTGTCTACTTATCCATGCATGTTACACTACCCGCCTCCTTCAGGAAGCGTGTCCCTGCGCTTCAGCATATTGGCTGCCTCACACCTCTGGGCGCACGCACTTCCGATTACCTCACGGTCTCACCATCCCACTTCTGACACCAATGTAGCGAATTCGGGGGGCAGTCTGGGAGACCATCGCTACAGCCGGGACATAAACCCGTGTCTCCCACTCCGCAAGCGACAACGTTAACCAGTCGACTAAAGGGTCAGACCCGTTAGTCAAGGACCAACGTGTGTACTTATCCATGCACGTTACAATATTGTTTCCTTGCAGCCCGGAAGCAAATGCTTTGCGGCCCGGTGCCGGTCCGTGGCCCAGTGGTTGGGGACCCCTGAATTAGACTAACTCCACTGGAGTTAACTTAAACCCCAATGTGCTTGCTTTCCACATGCCCTCCTTTTTGCATGACACGTTGTTGTTTCTGGTTTTCAGGTTCAGATGATCTCCCAGCCAGGCCCACCTGGCCCACCAGGTCCTCCCGGGCCTCCAGGATTCATGGTTAGTGTTCATGTCACAGTCCGAGTCTGGATAGGTACTACTGATATATTTGTTTGCCATGGCTCCTGCTCCCTGTCTGACAAACACTCACATTATACCTTATTTTTCAGGGACATCATGGAATGCCAGGTCCCAAGGTAAGACTCGAAGGCCCTGTATTTGATATGTGCCAATCTGCCATAATGTGATGCTATTCCATCTTTTTTAAGTGTGATTTTGAGTGTTATCATTCTACAATGCAGGGTGAGCCTGGAGATGGGGAGAAAGGAGAAAAGGGAGACGCTGGTGTTTCTGGTCTCAGGGTGAGTGATATTGTCTCATTATTACTACAACAAGGCCTTGAGCTGTTTACATTTGAGGTGAGAAAAAAACTGGCTAATGGCTCAATAACTGTGATGATGGTGATACAGTGGCAATATGGTGATGTTTTTTTGCTATAGGGATTGGATGGCCCTCAGGGTCCCCCTGGCCCCACAGGATTAGTGGGGCTTCCAGGCGCCAAGGGAGAAAAGGTAATCAGCTGATCACCGTGACTATTATTATTACGTCAACATCTGTTTTTGTTTTTGTAAAACACTCATTCTACGTTGTGCTTGCAGGGTAAATTGGGGGAGCCTGGAATGGATGTGAGTTTGTCCTTAAATGTTTTAATTTCTTTCTCACCTCCGACTTTACTCTGCTTGTTACTATTCTGGTATTTCTATTTCCTATATAACATGTTGACATGTCCCTCCATACATATGTGTATTCTGCAGGGTTTCCCAGGTCTGACCGGAGAGAAAGGTGACCGGGGAGAAAGAGGAGAGAAGGTACGTAGGGAAATGGCAAAGCTATTACAAACCACCTGTCAATACGCTGTGGGACACTTATGCACTTTGGAGTGAGCTATAAAAAAAAAAGTCATGACTTTTGATGAATTTCTCAACCAAAAGGGATTATATTTTTTTTCTTCTCAAAGTCAGTGCACTTTTAAAACTAGGCTAAAAACCTTTAGGTTCGCCATTGCCTTTATCTGTCTCTCCAGTCTACAGACATCTGTAATTTGACCAAATTTCACTGCACTTTTATTCTGCACATTAACCCTTTTTAATCATTTAATTTCTTTTCCAAAATTGCTTTGTCTTATTCTTTTCAAATGTCTTTTTTTTTACTTATATATAATGGATTTTGCATTTTACAAATCACAGAATCAACATATGAAATAAATAAAGTATTATTCCCATCCCTCCCCTGCTGCCTAACATGTCTCCAAATCCCCCCAACATCCTCTGAAATGACATCAAGTACAAATATACAACAGATATACAACTTCCTCATTCACATAAACACAGACAAGGGAGAAAAGAAAATCTTTTTTTTAATGATAACAAAAAAATACACTCGTTTTTATCTTTTTAAACTAATTCTTAATTAGACTGCTACAGTTCTGCTCCAACCAAGAAATTATTAGGTTATGAACTATCCCAGTCTGTTATTTGGGTTAGGTTATCATAGTAGGTAAGAAAACGCCTCCAGCCTTTCAAATTTATTTGCATTCTCCTTCAGTGTAAATTTGATTTTGTCAAGCTTCAGGTAAAACAATCTCTTTAAGCCATCTTGTATGGGATGGTGGCACTGCTCTCTTCCAATTGAGGAGGATGAGACGTCAAGCTAACAGAGTAGTAAAGGCAACCACATTGCACATTTCAGTCGACCACACTGCATCCTCTGGCCTCAATCCAAACGGCAATAATGGGCTGAGGTACCATTTTAATATTATACATGTCACTAAATAGTCCATGGGCCAGACGATATTTCGGTACACTCAAGGTGGCAAAACTTACTTATAATTTTTGAAAGGATCCATGTCTGTAGATGATATTTTGGTATGATAACCATTCCTGAGTGGCAGCTGTATCACAGATATCAGCTCATGAAGTTAACCACCCGCTAAACTAAATTGCATTTTAGACGCTGGTGCATATCCTGGTTTAGCCTCATGGTCAAGACATTTTTCAATGTTCTATAATATTGTCTTTGGTATCATTTTAAAGGGGACCTTCTTAGCTTTCATTCAAGCCCTGTTGTGGATATTTCTCACAAATATAGAGGTCACTTGAGCTCTTCAACCCGTCAATAACACACATCTTTCTGCAATTTTCGCCTAAACTATATACTTTCTTTTAGCCCTGTGGCATCTAGGAATATCAGGGACACAAAACACAAAAACTGGAATACTCACAGGACTGTAAAGATTCAGGAAATGTATAATATACCCATACTATATCATTGTGTGAGGTGATTGTGAGCCTTAAATGAGAACTAGACCAAAGCCAGTTAGGTCACAAACTGGTCTCTATACATTTGTTTAAATACACAATCAAAATACATGATAAAAAGGAATACCATAGTGAGGTAATGAACTATTTTAATATTTTAAACAACATTGACATTTACATATACTTAGTCAGTGATACATGTAATCCCATATCATTAGTGGGTATATGTAATGGTAATGGGTAGGGTAATGGGTATATGTGAATATGGTTACATTATTGTTATCAAGCTCTGGGTAACCAAGTCCAGAATCAACATCCTGTGCATCAATAGACTACTACCACAGTAATACCATCAGAATCATCACACTGTCATTCATCAAACTGCTCGTTTCTCTCATCATCTGACTCCCCAAGTTCAAAGTCCAGTTCTGGACCATCCTGCTGTTTTTGGTTACTGCAGGTCTGTAACCTGCGCATGTCTGTGCATGGAAGTCCATTTGACAGGCACATGCAGCTTGGCATTTTGCATGAATGCACACACTTGCATGTTAGCATTTCCAAGACCACATCTGGTGCAGGTGGGGAGCGCATCCAGTAAATGGCCAGCTTGCCTTCATCGTCTGTCCATCCATACTCAGAAGGGCTTGGCACCACAGGGTTAGCCTGCAGACAGCACTTCCATATTGCTGCCTGATAGTTGGCTCGTTGAACATGCATAAAGAGACAGTCTCTACATGGTGGCAGCTGGCTGGACTCAACCTCTCCCCTTTTGGTGCAGAAGAGCTGGTAACGCAGTTTGTTCACCTCAGCAGTGCTGCTATTAGCAACATACATCCGACAGGTGAACTGCTCAATTTTCTGGAACAGCTCATCACTCACATTCCATGTCTGTCCCAGTTGACTAAAAGTCTCTTGGCAGGAAGTGTGCTTTCTCACTATCTTCAGGGCATTCAGCTTCCCTCGACCAGCGAATGCACTGACAGTGTCGCAGCCTGTGAAGGCATGTAAGCCAATTAGGCTGTCACAGATGCTGTCTCCAAGTGAACTTGCCAGTTTGGTGATGTCGACAAACCGTGTGCGGTTCTGAGTCCCACACTTCTGGTAGATGGGACAGGTGATGTCCTTCTGGAAGCCAAGACAAAGCACCATGACATCAGTGTCCTCAGCTGTGATGATAACTGACTTTGAGCCCGCATTTGCTGCATGCAATGCATGCAGGAGCAGACGGGTGTCAGCTTCTTCATGTGTGGAGTGCAGTTCTGCTGCTTCCTCACACCCATCTTCTGTCAACTTGTAGCAGGTTTCCTCACAGGTCATGTACAACACCTTGCCATGCAGCATAGCTCTGTATCGTGGGAGTTTCCACTCTTCCACCAGAAACTTGATGAGACTGGTCTTGTTGGAGGAACTGCACAGAAATTTTCTCCACTGCTGGACGTGGTGTCCCCCTGCAAGATTCTTGTACTGGAGAGTGATGTCTCCACCCCGGTTCAGTCGTTCAGCATCTTTGATCGAAGTCTGGTGATAGACATCAAAAACAACATCAATCCTCCCACTCTGTGCTCCCTCATGGAGGACCTGGGTCAAGGCTGACTCTGCCACCTGTGCAAAGGTTTTGTTGTTGCCATTCATTTTTTGGACCAGGCTCATCCCATCAATGATGGAAGTAGATGGGATTGGGATGTCTTCTGCAGGAGATACATTCTTTTCAAGCTCTCTGGCAAGTGCAGCCTTGTTTGTTTTTCGTAAGGACCCATCAGCATTTGCCAGTGCCCATGGTAGTGGGCCCAATGGGTAGGCAAGGACATCCTTCAGATTCACCTTCCTGCTTTCAGCCACCAGGATCATGTGACTGAAAAGGTTTCTATCTGCCTTCAGAACCACATCCTGTGCTTTCTTTCCATGAGCTTGTTTTGTGCTGACATTGGAGAATGTTTTCAGACTTTGCTTGGTCATCTTGTCGTGGAATTTCACAGGTGGTGGGTCTGCATCTAACCTTGTTTGCTGGAATGCTTGGTAGGCCTCTTCTCCTTTCTCAAGAGCTCTCAAGAGATCTATGGTCACATCAGGTGGAGCCATGTTGCCAGTGGAGAGGCTAACCAAATCAATCTCATCAGGGGACATAGGATTGAGCCAGTTATTCTCCATAAGGTCCATGAGAGACTGGACATCTGCTTCATCTCTCTTGATCCTTGGACTCTGTAGATCTGGATGAGACCATTTGCACCTGCCTTGACCTGTCAGGTCTCTCAGCTGTCTGAGGTACATGCTTCTATACTCAGCTGTGAGATAATATTTGGTCACAGCTCCTGGCTTCAAACTGAATCCCTTTGTCCCTCCAGCTGTTTGGGTGTCTTTGTTCACCGTTTCTTCTATAGCTTGGTCAACAGGGATTCGGCCAAAGGGATTGGTGGAGCCCAGTTGGACTGAGAAGCCTCCTTCCATGAATTCTGTGTACACATCTGGGTGTGTGATGGGCAGCTCAGACATCTGGGCGTAGTAGTAGGGGAGGTAGCGTGCATAATTCATCCTGTCATAAGCAAAGCACCATGGGATCATTGCTCGAATGCTAGCCAAGTGTAGCATCCAGTCTCCCTCTCTGGATGCTCGGATGAGCCCCAACAAGATTTCAACCATGTCCAAATAGGACATCCAGAAGTTCGAGAGACTGCCGTTTCCACCTCTAAGGAACTCACGGTAGACTTCAAATAGATCCATGATGCGTGTACAAGAGCTGTTCTCGAGGACCTCCTTCAAAGCATGTTGTGAGACTTCTTTCCCAAGGCTGTCAATGGTCTTCAGTGTCTCATTCAGGTGAACCATGTCATTCCTGTGAGTTTCTTCCAACCAGGACAGGAAACCATTCAAGGTCAGTCGCATGAGAGCCTCATACAGGAGCTTGTGTAGTCACACTGCCCTGTTGTACTTGCGGCCATCCATAACACCAGCAATTGAGCCTTCTGCAATCATGCCAGACTCAATGCAGAGGTCTTTGAGTCCAGCATCTTGGAAATGCTTTCCTATTATTGCCAGCAGTGTGCAGATGGTGTGGAATACCCCAAGCCTAACGATGATATCATGGAACTTGTCATGGTGTTTCCATGTGATCTCGACAGCTTTCGCATACAGGGCTTGGTCAAAGACACAGACAATCTTCCTCAGGCCTAAGCACTGCATGATGCTCAGTGACTGGTTAAGCACCTCGTTGACAGTAGACATTTGTGTCGCTGGAGCATTGATGGTAGGCAGATAGCCTATATTGTCGGGGATGACCGTCATCTCTCCTCGAGTCAGGATGTTGAAGCCTGTCCAGCTGCTGACTGACTGTTCTTCTTGTTGTGACATGCGTGCTAGGACCCAAAGAAGGTTTTTCTCTCTGGCAAGCTTAGTATTGGCTGCAGTATCGGCATCTGACTTTTTGCTTTGTGGTGGCCCTACCCGTTGTCCAGCATTGTAAGTTGGTAACATTGGTGGGGGTCCATCAATGCTTCTCTTCTTTGTTTTGGGAACAGTGGGCATGGGTTGGACAGGAAGTGGGTTGACTGGCTTTGCTTGCACAGCAATCCCATTGACTCTGTGAGATGTTCCCTCACCACTGACAGTTTCTTCAAGACGGTCGATATTGTCCCAGGCTAAAGTTGTGAATATGCCAGGATGGATGTTAGCTGGAAGGGCAATGCCACTCCCTGATGATGAGAGTTTCTGGAGACACAGGGCAGTGTTGATCTCTTCCATCTGTGAATAGGACACACTGTGACCAAGTCGGTTGAGGATGTTTATCAACTCTACATTTCCTGTCAACGATTTGACACTGAATGGCAGAACAATGTGCTTGGAAGGCTTGGTATTTCCACATGTCACTGCATATACTATGTCATGGCCAAATGACTGCAGAAGGCACTGCACTCTCTGGGATGCATGATCAGGATCATTTGAGCCTGTGAGTAGAGAGTACAGGAAGATAATGAGCGACTCTGGAATGGTAGGACATTCTGCTTCTGGTTTGACTTCAGGCGGCCAGGTTTGAGGAACATCTTGACTTTTAATGTCTGCTCTCAATTTGATGGCTGCTTTGGCTATAACATCTTGTGCACTGACACTTTTCAGGGTCTGCAGCTCCCTTTTGAGAGACTGATTTTCTTTGGCAAGTTCCCTCATGGACAAGTTATCGGGATAGAGGAGGAATTTTCCTTTCTCATCAGGGAATATCTGCAAGGCTCCAGCAAACTCACTCTCCAGGTTTCGCCTTATGTGCTTCTTGGTTGATTCCTTGACTTGGGCAATGCCTTGGGAGTTCATTGAAGCTACCAATCTAGAAGAGAGATCAGTCATTGTCATCACTTGAGGATTGCCAAAAAGCTCCATCCTGATGAAGAGGAACAGCTCATTGTATGCCTTATTCACAGCAGCTTCATACTGGGCTGCAGCATCATCATCTTCATTGCTGGCAACCTCTCCTTTGGAAACCTCTTCTTTGGTGTAAAGTCTATAGCATGACCTGTGGTAGTGCCCTTCAGCTGCTACAAGGTCTCTACTCACAATGGCAAGGATTCTGCTGTCCTTTTCTTTGTGGCTGCACTCCTGATCTTTGCATCAGCTCGCAGTTCTCGACACAACACCAGTACTTCTCTCGTATTCTGTCTCTTGGAATATTTGCTGTTTTTCTGACAAAATATGCACTCTGCATCATAAGTCCTAGATGTACTTGGAGCATGTCGAGCTACTCTCTTAGATTGTCTCTCTTCAGCAGAGACACAACTTTTATTTTCTTTTGCAAGGAGGCCATCAAGAATTTGCTTCATAGTGAAGATACTGCGACACTTTCTGTGGTAGTAGATTGCTGGAATCTGTCCCTCAGGAATGTCTTTTGCCAGTTTCAAAACTGGTGCATGATTTCGTATCTGAGCTGCCCTGAGCAGAGTTCTCCATGAGTCGACACTTTGTAGTGAAACCAGCTTATCTGTATCATCAGAACAGTGGATAATGCACTCCACCCGTGGGCGCTTTGGTATTGGGTAAAAACTTGCTTGTTCACCAGTGGCCATATTCAGTCAGTTTTCACCTGCCACATACAAACAAATACATGTAACTTAGGTGTATGAACACTACTAAAACAAAGTTTACTTTGCTTCACCAGCGTCATATTACCATTATTTATCTTACATAGCCACAAATAGATACATTACCTAGTTGCTATGCAACAGCTGTATTTTGTCCACATGAGGCCGCTAAAATCAACACAAGATGAAAGTTCCTCGTAGCCACTTTAACTAATCATATTAACATATACATTAAAAGAACATGCTAACATTATGGGAAATTAGCTTACAATCTTCTCCAGAGTGAGACAAGAAGATAGATACCAGTTTCCTCTACATGTGTTTAGTAGAAAGCTATCTGGCTGCACGTTAGCCTAGCTTAGCACAATGAATGGAAGTACACAGTACTGGTTATCCTTGGTTGTTGGCCAACTAAGAACTGTCCCAGAGTTTAAGCTAGGCTAATCAGTACCAGGGATGTTGAAATGCTATATTTGTAAAAATCTGGGCAAATACACAATCGTGAGAGGCACAGAAACAGGTTTCCTGAAAGAAAAATGAAATAGCTGCTCATTTGGAAAGGTTATCATGTATTATTTTACTTCTGTTAGTGTACCAAATAAAATGGCACCAGTGAAGTTGTGTCACCTTGGGTGATATCGATATCTGGTCTGACCCATGGACTAACTGGCTTTGGTCTAGTTAGTTTCTTAGTAATAATGCCCTTCTAATTTAAGGTTCACAATCACCTCACACAATGAAATAGTATGGGTATATTATACATTTCCTGAATCTTTACAGTCCTGTGAGTATTCCAGTGTTTGTGTTTTGTGTCCCTGATATTCCTAGATGCCACAGGGCTAAAAGAAAGTATATAGTTTAGGCGAAAATTGCAGAAAGATGTGTGTTATTGACGGGTTGAAGAGCTCAAGTGACCTCTATATTTGTGAGAAATATCCACAACAGGGCTTGAATGAAAGCTAAGAAGGTCCCCTTTAAAATGATACCAAAGACAATATTATAGAACATTGAAAAATGTCCTGACCATGAGGCTAAACCAGGATATGCACCAGCGTCTAAAATGCAATTTACTTTAGGGGGTGGTTAACTTCATGAGCTGATAACTGTGATACAGCTGCCACTCAGGAATGGTTATCATACCAAAATATCATCTACAGACATGGATCCTTTCAAAAATTATAAGTAAGTTTTGCCACCTTGAGTGTACCGAAACAGGAAATTTTGGGCTCTGGCCCATGGACTAAAAGGATTCAAAGACCTTTTCCCAAAAAGTCTGAAAGCTTGAGCATGACCAAAACATGTGCAACCAGTTTGCAGTGGTAGTCTTATGTACATTGATCGCAGGTGGGATCAATGTTTGGGTATATCCTTGCCAGTTTCTCCTTAGTGAAATGAAGATGATGAACTAGTGAAATGAAGATGATGAAATATCTTGAATTGTATTAGACCGTGTCTAGCACAAGGAGATGAGGAGTGTACTAGGTCGAGAATTGAAGTCCACTGGTCCTCTGCAAAAGACAGGCCTAGGTCTTGTTCACAAATTGTCCTTAAGTTAGTTAGAGATTGTGGGTTAATAGTGTTAATTACATCATATATCCAGGAGATGGCCCCTTTGAGACTAGTATTTAATCCTAAAAGAGCATCTAAGGGGGTGCTTGGAGGTTGCTCTGGGAAAGGGTGATAGTCTTTTTGTACAAAGTGCCTAATCTGAAGGTACCAGAAAAAAATGGGAGCATGGCAGGGCATACTTTTATGACAATTGTTCAAATGATGCAAATACTCCGTTTATATATAAATCTTTAACAACTCTAATGCCATGCCCATACCAGGCCCGAAAAGCCAGGTCTGACATAGAGGGGGTGAAAAGATGATTTGCAAAAATAGGAGCCCAAAGTGAAGCGTTTTGCAACCCAAAATGTTTGCGAAACTGTACCCAGATCTTTAATGTACGGTTAACTACAGGATTTTCAAAAGAGCCAGCACTAAGTGAAGTGGTAAAGGGGCCGAGATTAAGGACGGGAGTTTCAATTTAAAAGATTCCAATTTTCCCCAAACTGGAGCTTCTGCACCATCCATGACCCACATTATACATGATATTGATATTGCTAGTCCAATAACAGTGAAGAAAGTGAGGCATGGCCATACCTCCTAACTTTTTTGGCCTTTGTAGAAATGACTTATGAATACGTGGGGTTTTGCCATCCCATAAAATACTGGGAGGATTTGGTCGAGTGATAAAAAAAAAATTTTAGGACTAAAATTCGGAATACTGGGGCGTCCGGGTAGCATAGTGGTCTATTCCGTTGCCTACCAACACGGGGATCGTTGGTTCAAATCCCCATGTTACTGCTGGCTTGGTTGGGCGTCCCTACAGACACAATTGGCCGTGTCTGCGGGTGGAAAGCCAGATGTGGGTATGTGTCCTGGTCGCTGCACTGGCGCCTCTTCTGGTCGGCAGGGGCGCCTGTTCGGGGGGGAAGGGGGAATTTGGGGGAATAGCGTGATCCTCCTACGTGCTACATTCCCCTGGTGAAACTCCTCACTGTCAGGTGAAAAGAAGCGGCTGGCGACTCCACATGTATCGGAGGAGGTATGTGATAGTCTGCAGCCCTACCTGGATCGGCAGAGGGGATGGGGTAGCGACTGGGACGGGTCGGAAGAGTGGGGTAATTGGCTAGATACAATTGGGGGGAGAAAAAAAGGGGGGGGGGATCGGAATACTTTGGAACAAATAGAGAAATCTAGGAAAAATATTCATCTTAATTGGGTTAATACGGCCAGCTGGTGATAGAGGTAAGGAGCACCAGCGGTGTATGTCCTGCTTGCACTGCTCGATCAGAGGTGTGAAATTTAATTTAAATAGCATATGAAAGGAGCAAGGTACCACCACCCCGAGATATATAAAGTGGGATGTCACTCTACTAAATGGAAATGCTGAAGCTGGGATATTGAGGGCCACTGGGTTTACAGGATAAAGTTCACTTTTTTCTAAGTTCAACTTGTAACCTGAGAACCTTCCAAATTGTTCCAAAATAGATGGGTCATGTGGTAACGAAGATGATGGGTTGGCAATATATAAAAGGAGGTCATCAGCATAGAGATCATTTACTATGCACGTTATCTCCTGGGGTTATCCCTTCCAAGGCCTGGCACTGACGTAAAGAAGCAGCAAGTGGTTCGATGGCGAGCGTGAAGAGCAGGGGACTCATAGGGCAACCCTGTCTGGTGGATCTATGTAATGAGCAATATCTTGAATGTAAGTCATTAATATGGACAGAAGCTAAGGGGGATGCATATAATAGTTTAGCCCATGATATATAGTCATTACCAAATCCAAAATTTCTCATAGTCCTAAATACATATTCCGACTCCACCTGATCAAAAGCCTTCTCGGCGTCTAAGGATATCACAAGCTCAGGAACATTCAACCGAGTGTGAGTGTAGATAATATCAAAGAGCCTACGAATATTAAAGTAGAAATGCCTGTTTCTAATAAAGCTGGTTTGGCCAGGCAGTACCAGATCAGGAAGAACATTCTCGAGCCGCCTAGCAAGGGATTTAGCAAGGATTTTATAATCCACATTTAGAAGAGAAATTGGTCTATACGATTCACACAGCAGAGGGTCCTTGCCCTTTTTATGCAGGAGACAACTGGAAGCCTGATTCAGGGTTTCGGGGAGATTCCCATTTGAAAAGGATTCAACAAACATAGACAATAATAATGGAGATAACGCCTTTGTGAATTTCTTGGAAAATTCCACTGGGAATCCATCTGGTCCTGGGGATTTACCAGATTGCATACTTTTGATGGCTTCTGAGACCTCCTCCAACGTCAAGGGGCTATCAAGATCACCTTTCTGAGAGTCATTAAGGGTTGGTAAAATTAAATTCTCAAAAAAAGACTGATTTAGAAACATCATTGTCATATTCAGATGAATATGAATGAGCATAGAATGCCGCAAATGCATCATTAATCCCCTTGTGGTCTATGTTCACAGAGCCCGAGGCAGTCTTAATTTGGGATATTTGACGCGAAGCTGCCATTTGGCAGGCTTGGTGTGCAAGAAACCTGCCCTGCCTGCTTTGTCACCGAATTCGTAACATGTATGCTTAGATTTTGATAGCAATTGTTCCACTGTTTAGGTAGAGGCCAAATCAAATTCTGTCTGCAGACGAATTTGCTTTTGGTATAATTCCAGGGAAGGAGTCAAGGCATATTGCCCGTCTCATTGGGAAATTTCAGCTGTGAGCCCTTTTAATTTGGCCACCTTTTTTTTTTTTTTTTTTTTTTGTATTTGACGCATATCCAATAATCTGTCCACATAAGTATGCTTTTAGCGCCTCCCATCTGGTACTATGGGATATTTCCGGAGATGCATTGGTCTCTATAAAAAGGGATATTTGTGTTCGGATGTATTTCACAAAAGTACCATCAGAAAGAAGGAGAGGGTTCAGGCGCCATATTATGTATAGGGCGGGTACATCAGGGAAGTCTAATTCAAAGGACAGAGAGCTGTGGTGGTCAGAAATCGCTATGCTATGGTAGGTGGGAGGACTAGAAGAAGGCAGAAGTTTTGCATCTAAAATAAAGTGGTCAATTCTAGAGAAAGTATGGTGAAAAAGTCCAACCTGTAGGGAAATGTAAATGCCATGGCTCTACCATTCCATATTGTTTAATGAAATTACTAATAGCTGTAACCATTTTAGTTAGGGGTAAAGGTTTGGATGAAGACATATCGAGTTTGGGGCAGAGGACACAGTTGAAGTCACCCCCAATAACCAGGTAATGATTATTAATATCAGGAATAGAAGAAAAAAAGGAATTAATAAAAGCACAGTCATCATAGTTGGGAGCGTATACACTGGCAAGGACAACCCGCTTATTGAAAAGGTGGTCTATGACAATAATAAAAATGCCATTTGGGTCTGCAATTATTTTGTCACTTTCAAAAGAAATACTTTTGTGTACAAGCATAGCTGTTCCTCTAGCCTTAGACTCAAACTTGGAATGAAATAACTTCTCTACCCAGCTCCTCTGGATTCGTAAAACATCTGCCCTACATAAAATAAAATTGACCTTTCTATGACTATCCCTAACCATGCTCATGATTTCCCAGGTTGCGTTGTAAAATACAGAGCATTACACCAGGGTAAATAATACTATTAAGTACAAGGAAAGTGTTACAATAAAAAGAATGAGTGTAATTAACAGCGATAAAATGACAACAGGGGAACTTGGAAGAAAGGAGATAACAAACAATACAGAGAGAGACAAAAAAACAAAACGAGCGATCAAGGGGATGCCCCCCTACCCCCGGGGGCACTTACCCCAACTGAGTGCGTCAAAACCCCAGAAAGCATCTGTGCAAAAAATGTGCAATTTAAGAAATGTTGTGGTGGACTATATGGGCACAATTCACCATAATTGGTAGACACAGGCCCTTTAAGAAAGGGTTTCCGGGTTGAGATGGCAGAGTGAGGACTTGGATGGTTGGAGCAGCGCCATGTTGCTCGCATTGTGATTTTGTAAGGAAGAATAAATGACACACGCGTTCGTGTAGTCAATGAGAGAAATTGTCCGTCTCTACTTTCCTACAATTTCCACATTGGTGACACCGACATTTGTCTGCTGGACGTTTCCAGAGACAAATCTTTATGAACATGACAACTAATGCGGTTCCTCTCAAGCTGCCGGAGTTCTGGGAGTCATCAGCCTCGGCTTGGTTCACCCAGACAGAAGCACAGTTCGCATTGCGGGAAATCACCGCAGATGCCACAAAATACTATTATGTGGTGTCAGCTCTCAGCAGTTCAACAGCAACCAGAGTGGTGAGCCTCCTCAAAAATCCTCCGCAGCAGGATAAATACGAGACACTCAATGCTCACCTGTTGAAAACTTTTAAACTTTATGACGCTGAGCGGGCCAGCCGGCTTTTCTCTCTACAGGGCCTCAGTGACAGTAAGCCATCTGAACTTAAAGACAGGATGTTGGATCTCCTGGGAGAGCACAAGCCCGACTTCCTCTTCATCCAACTGTTTCTGCGACAGCTGCCTTCTCAGGTACGGGCTGCTTTAGCCAGCACAACCATCACTGACAGTGGACAGGCTACCACCATCACTGACTGTTGTGCTCTGGCCGAGGAGGCTGCTAATTTTCCTTGGCTGGTCAACAGCGCACTGCGTGGCTGCGTTTATTCCTGTTGAAACATTTCATCACTGCCTGGAGACAAAACAGTCGCCGCCACAGCAGCAGCTCCTCAACGGCGGCAGGATCAAAGCCGGTATTTTCACCACGCAAAGTTTGGAGGACAGCGTATCGGTTGGGACTTTGTCACGGCGAATGTGGCCGTCCCCCTCATTGGCGCAGATTTCCTGTGCGCCTATGGGCTGCTGGTGGATGTCAAAAACCGCCGCTTGATCGACACTGTCACCTTCTGCTCGTATGTATTGTCAGCGGAGCGGACTCCATCAGACTGTCTAGCATGCTGTCCGCTGCGGACGATTTTCTCTGGCTTCTTGTTGAGTTTCCGGTCCTCACACAGCCCACCTTCTCGTTTTCCGCCGCCAAGCATGGAGTGGAGCACCACATCACTACAACTGGCTCACCAGTCTATGCTCGGGCTCAGTGCCTCAACCCGGCCAAGCTCACCGCCGCCAGGAAGGAGTTTGAGAATATGGAGCATCTCAGCATCATTCGCCGCTCCAACAGCCCGTGGGCTTCACCCCTCCACATGGTCCCGAAGCCTGGCGGCGGGTGGCGCCCGTGCAACAATTACCACCGACTCAACAATACAATGACACCGGACCGCTACCCAGCCCCACACATCCAGGATTTTTCTACACACCTGGATGGCAAAGGCATCTTTTCCAAAGTGGACCTCGTTCGTGGATACCATCAGGTGCCCGTCCACCCACTGGATGTCCCCAAAACGGCGATGGTCACCCCATTTGGACTGTTCGAGTTCCTGCGCATGCTGTTCGGCCTCAAGAACGCCGCGCAGACATTCCAGCGCCTCATGGATTCAGTGCTGCGGGACCTGCCTTTTGTTTTCGTCTAACTAGACAACATCCTCGTCGCCAGCACCTCCAAAACCGAACACCTGTCCCACCTCCAGACTGGTTTTGAGCGGCTCAGCCAGCACATGCTGATCGTCAATCCAGCCAAGTGCCAGTTTGGGCTGATAGCCATCGACTTCCTCGAACACTGAGTCACCAAAGACGGGGCGGTACCGCTCCTGTCAAAGGTGGACGCCATCGTGAACTTACCGTGACCGCTCACAGTCAAGTCCCTACAGGAGTTCCTCAGCATGGTGAACTTTTACCACCGCTTTATCCCCCGAGCTGCTCAACTCATGCGACCCCTGTATAAGGCCCTGAAAGACAAGGCCACCAAACACACTGTGGACTGGTCTGCGGAGAGGCACAAGGCATTTGTGGACACTAAGGCTGCTCTGGCTGACGCAACAATGCTGGCACATCCGTCACCCAAGGCTCCGATCACCATTACTACAGACGCTTCGGACTACGCCGTCGGGTGAACGTCAGTTGGCAGTTGGCTCGCTTTCTTCAGCCAACAGTTATGCCCCAGCAAACGGAAGTATAGCACCTTCGATCGGGAGCTCCTCGCTCTCTACCTCGCCGTTCGACACTTCGCCAGTTCACAGCATTTGTGGACCACAAACCACTGACGTTCGCCATGGCCAAAGTGGCTGAGCCTTGGTCTGCCCGCCAGCAACGACAGCTCTCCTACATCTCGCAGTTCACCACGGACGTACAGCATGTTGCTGGCAAAACCAACCTTGTCGCCAACTGCCTGCCTCTCTTGCCATTGCGGGGGCGATCCACTGGGGTCTTGACTGTGCCCGCATGGCAGCTGACCAGGTGTCTGACCCGGGCGTGCAGGCTTTCAGGACAGCTGTCACATGGCTGCAGTTAGAGGGCATGGTTTTGACGGCGCTGGCACCACTGGCTGAAGGCGGCGTGTTTTTGACATTGTCCATGGCCTCTCCCACCCTGGCAAAAAGCCATCTCAAAGACTAGTGGCAGCCAAGTTTGTCTGTCACAGGCTCAAAAAAGATGTGAGAGACTGGGCTGACACCTGTGTGGAGTGTCAGCGCTCTAAAGTGCACCGCCACACCAGAGCCCCCCTGGCACAGTTCCCAGTGCCCAAAAAGAAGTTCGACCACGTAAACGTGGACCTAGTGGGCCCCCTGCCCCCCTCCCACAGTTTTATTTACCTCCTCACTATGGTGGACAGGACCACTTGATGGCCAGAAGCCGTCCCACTGTCATCGACGACATCCACCGACATAGCCCGGGTGTTTATTGGGACCAGGGTCGCCCGGTTCGGCACCCCATCTGACCTCTCCTTGAACCAGGGCTCACAGTTTGCATCTGAGCTCTGGAACACAGTCGCAGCGAGCATAGGGGTGAAGCTCCACCGCACCACCATGTACCACCCACAGACCAATGGGTTGTGCAAGCGGTTTCATCGCTCTATGAAGGCCGCTCTTCAGGCCACCGTCAAGGATAGTAGTTTGGTCGACAGGCTCCTGTGGGTCTTGCTGGGCCTCAGGACCACCCCTAAGGAGGACCTCCAGTCCTCGTCCGCTGAACTAGTTTACAGACAGCCGCTGCGGGTCCCAGGGGATTTTGTCCCCAACACCACAGCTCCCTGGTCTGCAGCCCATCAACGGACCACGTTCCTGGATAATGCCAGAGCTTTCTCACCGGTCCCCATTTTGCAACACAGCCTCCCACAGTCTCACACCTGCCTTGCATTGCCTTGCATAGTTGGCATGGTCCAGCATTTATTTGCCTGATACTGTAACCTCACATATAAAACTTCATGTGACCCTTCCAAACATTCAATAAATGTGTGTAAAGTGTATTTTTATATCCTTTGCTGAGGCAGTGAAAATGGTTGAACCAGTAATCCAAAGGAATTGAATCAAATGCAGCTGGACTAGGTATATATCCGTGCATTGCATTTGATTCAATTCCTTTGGATAACCATGACCTGGATGAATGAGAACATTCACAGACTTGAACCTGTAATATAAATTCTACAGTCCTCACATTTACCATAAGACTTAGACTTAGACTGATTTTATTTGTCTTTGCCTTATATGCATGTCTCATACATACAAGGGAATGAAATTACGTTTCACAAGGACCTCAGTGCAACATAAAAACAAATAGCACACAATAAATATTAAAAACAAAAAGTGCATTAAAAACAAGAATTACTTCACAGACCTAAACATCACAAGCACAGCTGACACGGACAGCGAGTAAGATGGTCAAACAGTACTTTTATGGAGGTCTAAGTGTTTAGGCTGTTGAGGAACCTCACAGCCTGAGGAATGAAACTGTTGCATAGTCTGGTGGAGGCAGCATGGATGCTCCAGTACCTCCTATTATTGGAAAATATAATCCTGCTAATAAACAATGATCTGGGCCATTACTTATTATATACTTATCAAGCAGTAAGGAAAGGATCAAGATAACAGGACTACTGCATAGTCACTCTGTCACCCTGTAATATAAGTTTATGGATGTGTATGTGTGTGTGTGTCTCTGTGTGTGTGAGACTTCTGTCTGACTACTGTGCTCTGTCTTGCCAGGGGGACAGGGGAACAGTGGGAAAAAGAGGTTTGAAGGGCCAGAAAGGAGAGCAGGGGCCCCCGGGCCTGGACCAGCCTTGTCCTGTGGTAAGAGAACTCCACACACATACATAAACACATGCACAAATATTCACTCACACACATGCACTCAATCACACTCACACCCACCACAGTAATGCAATAACACTTTTTTATGCATTGATAATTGATAAAGTGGTGACTGACTTTGCGTCTCGATGCTTTTTGCCCTTTGATTTGTTTTTCCTGTTGGAGATGTTTCACTTTCACTCTCAGTTTCTTTTATTTCCTACTGTATGCTCGTCTCTCTGAGTCTCTTCCATGATGCTGTGAATGTGTAACAGTTGGCTGGCTCTTGCTGACAGGGTTGTGACAGACTAAAAGGTCTGTCTGAGGAGGCACAGCTCTCTTCCCCTCCATCTCCTCCTCTCCCTCCTTCTGGCCCTGAGGCCCCCTGTCCTGTGGTACAGTATCTTTGTCTCTTTCCTCCTCTCTTCTCTTTCATTGGTAGCCTTGTATCCAGCTATCCTGTTTAAATGCCTTCTCTCTCAAAACTGTTTTATATGCACTGTTGTTCATTGATTCCCATTATCCAAGTCCCATACTGTGAAGAAAAATAACTCCAATCAAAATTCTCCACAAAGTTATCAACAGTGAAAAAAGACGGCTTTAGTATTTTTCTATAAAGTTATCAAGAGTGCAATAACTATCATATTAAATATCACTGTAGTGTTGTTAGGTTGGCAGAAAGGGTGTTGGGAGTGAGTGACCATGACATGTAAACCGACACTGTACTGCCTTTTCCTGGAACTGAACACAACAAGGGGGTGTCTGGGTAATGTAGCGGTCTATTCCGTTGCCTACCGACATGGGGATTGGCGGTTCGAATCCCTGTGTTACCCCCGGCTTGGTTGGGTGTCCCTACAGACACAATTGGCCGTGTCTGCGGGTTGGGAAGCCGGATGTGGGTATGTGTTCTGGTCGCTGCACTAGCACCTCCTCTGGTCGGTCGGGGTGCTTGTTCGGGAGGGGAGGGAGAACTGGGGGGAATAGTGTGAGCCTCCCATGCGATACGTTCCCCTGGCGAAACTCCTCACTGTCAGGTGAAAAGAAGCAGCTGGCAACTCCACATGTATCGATGGAAGCATGTTGTAGTTTGTAGCCCTCCCCGGATCGGCAAGAGGGGGTGTAGCAGCGACCGGGACAGCTCAGAAGAGTGGGGTAATTAGCCAAATACAATTGGGGGAAAGGGGGGGAACTGAAGACAACAAAGTTGTTAGTGGTACTTCCTGAGGCTGAATTATTGCACTTTAGGGTGTGTCACCTCATTACACTTCACTTTTTAACTTCCACTGCCTTCCTCACCCTTCAGGGACAAGATGGCTTGCCCATACCAGGCTGCTGGCACAAGGTGAGTAGAAAGAGATGCACCAGACAAAAGGGCTTAGTGCCTGAATAAAGATGCCAAAATAAAGCAAACGCTTGCGCAATTGTTGGATACGGGATGTAGTGAAAGAAGACACATCAAGCAATTAACATCCCATCATGCATAGGGGATATATATGCCTATATATCAGCATATATGCTGATATACACTCACCGGCCACTTTATTAGGCACACCTGTCCAACTGCTCATTAACGCAAATTTCTAATCAGCCAATCACAAGGCAGCAACTCAATGCATTTAGGCATGTAGACATGGTCAAGACGATCTGCTGCAGTTCAAACCAAGCATCAGAATGGGGAAGAAAGGTGATTTAAGTGACTTTGAAAGTGGCATGGTTGTTGGTGCCAGACGGGCTAGTCTGAGTATTTCAGAAACTGCTGATCTACTGGGATTTTCACGCACAACCATCTCTAGGGTTTACAGCGAATGGTCCGAAAAAGAGAAAATATCCAGTGAGGGGCAGTTCTGTGGGCGAAAATGCCTTGTTGATGCCAGAGGTCAGAGGAGAATGGCCAGGGTGGTTCGAGCTGATAGAAAGGCAACTGTAACTCAAATAACCACTCATTACAACCGAGGTATGCAGAAGAGCATCTCTGAACGCACAACACGTCGAACCTTGAGGCAGATGGGCTACAGCAGCAGAAGACCACACCGGGTGCCACTCCTGTCAGCTAAGAACAGGAAACTGAGGCTACAATTCGCACAGGCTCACCAAAATTGGACAATAGAAGATTGGAAAAACGTTGCCTGTCTGATGAGTCTCGATTTCTGCTGCGACATTCGGATGGTAGGGTCAGAATTTGGCGTCAACAACATGAAAGCATGGATCCATCCTGCCTTGTATCAACGGTTCAGGCTGGTGGTGGTGGTGTAATGGTATGGGGGATATTTTCTTGGCACACTTTGGGCCCCTTGGTACCAATTGAGCATCGTGTCAACGCCACAGCCTACCTGAGTATTGTTGCTGACCATGTCCATCCCTTTATGACCACAGTGTTCCCATCTTCTGATGGCTACTTCCAGCAGGATAATGCGCCATGTCATAAAGCTCGAATCATCTCAGACTGGTTTCTTGAACATGACAATGAGTTCACTGTACTCAAATGGCCTCCACAGTCACCAGATCTCAATCCAATAGAGGACCTTTGGGATGTGGTGGACCGGGAGATTCGCATCATGGATGTGCAGCCGACAAATCTGCGGCAACTGCGTGATGCTATCATGTCAATATGGACCAAACTCTCTGAGGAATGTTTCCAGTACCTTGTTGAATCTATGCCACGAAGGATTAAGGCAGTTCTGAAGGCAAAAGGGGGTCCAACCCGGTACTAGCAAGGTGTACCCAATAAAGTGGCCAGTGAGTGTATATCAGAATAGACCCAGTTCCCCTAAAATTTTGTCTGCCTTGGTTCCAATATGAAAGTGATAGTTTGGGCACATTGGGTAGGAGCCTCAGTGATGAATAGTGCACAGCTCACTAATGGTTCACCAAAAGCAGTATTTGAAAGGGACGTAGACATTGACGTTTCAACTCAAGACATGAGAGGCATCTGTGGACAGAATTACATATGACACAAACATGGTGTCTCCGCACTAGTATGAAATACAAAGAAAGAAAGATGAGCATCTCTGGGTGAGATGACTATGGGGGCACTGTGGTTGGCAGCCATACCAACATATACCCTGGTTCTGCCAAATGACAGAAGCTAAGCGAGTGTGGGCTTGGCTGTTGGATGGGAGACCTCCTGGGAAAACTGAGTTGCTGCTGGAAGTGGTGTTAGGGGGCAGTCTTCCCTCTGGTCCTAATAATAATAATAATAAATCAAACTTATATAGTGCTTTTTTAACACTCAAAGTCGCTTTACAATGAATGGGGTGAAACAAGACAACAGATAAACATAGCACAAATATACGGGGAGGGTGGGAAGGGGGGCTACGAGAGGGAGAAGCGGCAGCCACACATGAGGCCAGCAGTGCTCTCCAACTTAGACAGGTACAAAAGGGCAAGAAAAACAAAAAACAACAGCACTGTGGACGTTGATTTTCTGTAGGGGTTTACTCCCATAGCCTATTCCTCTCCCGAGGTATCCACTAGGCAGTGGCACTATTTAACCCATAGCTGGGGGAAATAACAATAACAGAAAATCCCAAAGCCCTAGTGCAGTGACGGGGACACTGTGCTGTAGGAGATGCCATCCTTCATATGAGACATTAAACCGAGGTTCTGACTCACTGGTCATTAAAGATCCCATGGCACTTATTGCAAAGAGTAGGGGGTCCCCCCAGTGTCCTGGCAAAATTCCCAACCTGGCTCTTTCCATCTGGCCACCTAATCACACCCCCCCCCCCCCGTGTAATTCACTCAGTGATTCCTCCCTCTCCACCTCAAGCTGCTGACATGCATCACCCAGGTGGATGCCTACACATTGGTGGTGGTTTAAGTGAGTTTCCCCCCTTCAGTGTGAAGCGCTTTGGGTGTCTAGATAAAGTGCTATATAATTGTAATCCATTATCATTATAAATTATGCAGCATTATCAACAGCCATCATTACGTTGCTGTGTGTTTTTCATGCTGTGTTAATATTGCCTCACAGTATGTGTGGGTTGACTTCTTGCATTCTGTAGGTGAGCATGATGTTAGCTTTTTCTGAGACAAAAGGGAAAGGCCATAGGAATAGACAGGAATGAAACCCTTACCCGATCTCAGTTACAGATCCATACACAGGGACCTCTTAACTCTACTGTTGTACCGTGCTACAACACACAGTGCAGAGGGCAGAGTCATGCTGCACCCTCCCAATATACGTTTCCGGGTAGAATCTCAGCCAAGATATGCTAAAGGTATTCTGGTCATTTAATGGTGGCGCATCTGGCTATTAAAACTCATTGCATTGGTGTTTGCTTTGCTTTGGCAATCATCTCTATGTGATTAATGAAGTGATATGCAGTTAATGGTGAGACAGTACCTAAGCACAGCATCGGCTCTGCATAACTGTAGTCCACTGACTTCCGGTTTCTACTGCAGCGGTCATACCAGTTTCCTGTTAATTGGCGTGTGCATCTGACAGTGGCATAGTTTTCGCGATGCCTGCAAGATTTACGTCCACAATTACGTAATTTCATATGTACAACTTGAAACTTTTCACCCGTTTGCTGGTAGGTGCAGGTGAAAGTTTGTCGACAATTCTGTGCATGTCGTTGACATTTATCCATGGCAAATCTTGCAGGCATCGCAAAAACTATGCCATTGTCAGTTGCACACACCAATTAACAGGAAACCGGTATGCCTGCTGCAGTAGAAACCAGAAGTCAGTGGACTACAGTTATGCACAGAGTCGATTAAGTAAACTGTGTTTCTACTCAAACAATAACTTGACATTACATATACATTGAAATGATAAACTATTCAACAATTAAGAGCAATAAGTTCACTGCCTGACTCTGATTTGGTACAGGGGCATTTTGTAAGTATTACATTGTCTGTCCTTGTGATTGTAAAGCATGCTCTCTTGACGTTGATCACTGCTTGTAGGTGGTCTGTGTTTGAATTGTGACTGATACCCTCCTAACACCAACTCCTCTTCCTTTGCAGTGATGACTAACCAGAAGCATGGCATCTGTACATATTGATATGGTATATATATTGCAGCTGAGTACTACAGCAACCACCACCACCACCACTCCTTTTTTCTCCATATAAATATGTTTTATATAATATATTGAGATTTTTTTTTAAACAAGGACATTGTTTGGAGCCAACAGTATTATCAAGACCAGACTTATAGGACATTCTTTTTCAACTCATGAACTCTTGATATGAAGTATTTGAGAGCCAGTGATGTTGGGAACCCAAATAGCCTTTTAAAGAGAGGGAACTGAATGGGCAGCTAATCTCCAAAAGGACAGTTAACATGTCAATGTTGTAAAGTAAGGATGCCTAGACCGGATGATTGTCTAGCTGCCTTACTAATGGAGTCTGACTCAGTGCCTGATAGTGATCGGGAATGCTGCATGGAAGTGACAGTGTGCGTGTGTGCTCACCCAGCCTCAAGGATGGATGGCTGGATGGACAGATGATCTGCTGTGGTGGAGCAGGAGTGTGGATCAGTACTCTCTTCCCCTCTCTCCACTCTTTGAAAGGAGGAGATGACGAGGCTGAAGCTCAAACGCAAGCGTCTCTCTCAGCCCTGATGGACGCGACAGCCCGGGAGACAAAAGGGACGTAGGCAGACAAGAGAGCCAGACCGGACAGAGAGCATTGGGGGCGGACTGCCCTGTGCGAAGCGGAGCAAGCCATTGAACGCCTGCATGTAATACTGAACACTCAGATCCTCTGATATGGAAATTCACCGGGGAGGGGAGGAGGCCGACCGAGGAAACTGCATCTCTACATTCAGCTGGAGGAGAAGATACACCAGTGGCTGTCGGTGTTGAACAATAGCTCGTTATGGTTCATTAAGGGTCACTGGCACATAGAGAAAGATTTAACACATGTATGTTATTCAACACGTTATGTTGTCTTTTATTTTGCTCTCCTAATTTTGAATCCCTTAAGTCCAAATCAGGGTGTGTTGTTGGTTTGCATTCAGACAGCTTACACGACTTGTCTCTTGCTAGGACATTAAAACCTTAAAGAACCACCGTTTCATCTTCATTTGCGTAGCACAACCCTTAACAGTCTTTCCATTTGAACAAGCCGCTTACTAAGGTCAGTAAATCTACATTTTCTTTATTGCGTACACCTTCAGTGGCGGTGACTTGCGTGTTGTTTTTGTATTGTTTTATTTCGTTTGTTCTGTTTGATTCTAATCTACTCCAGTCAACTTGCGGTTTTGTTTTGTTTGTTTTTTTGCATTCCTTGCTGCATGTTTGTGTAATTGATGCCGTACATTTTTAATGTTAGATTCAAAGCCAGAGTTGGAAGAACCATTTGCAGTATTTCGGATCCTGCAGTATTGCAACACAAAAGCGGATCAACTTTAAAGCTAAGTTGGGACCTTTTTTGTGAATTTGGTAAATGAGTGACAATCAAAATAATCCATTAGGATTTCATTAAGATTTTTGCTGTTAGTGCAACTGATGTATTTTGATTGACATGTAATCTTTTAAATCACATCTGAAGACGTTAATTGCTGTCTTCAGGTTTTCTGAGAGATAGTATGGAGATTTTGCTGCTGACGCAAATTTGCGTCTTTTGATGATTCTTAACCAATACCAGTCAACTGGACTGGGACATGCTGACTAAGGTGCGAAATATAAAACAAACGTAACCTAATTTTTTTTTTTTTGTTAGTGGTTGTGTTCATTATGTATTTACTGACACAGTTCTTAATTTTCAAAAATTGGTTTTATGCTTTTTCACTTATTACAACAGCAGATTTTAAACAAACCATCTCTACCAATTATCTTTCTGGTGTGTTTTGATCTGCAAATGTGTTTTTTTTTTGGGGGGGGGGTTTATTATTTTATTTTATTTTTTATTTGTTGTGTGTTTTTTTAAAGAGTAATTTCTTGGTGCTCAAATGCTCTATAGCAGATTTAAGCTGCTATCTATATTGCACAAATACATGCATAACATGGTATATTCTCTCTCACCAACACACACACACAGACACATGGGAAATGGGCAGAATAGGAAAAAGGAAAATTATTTCCTAGTTTTGGGCTGTATCCAGCTTACTTACAGAAGGAGAATCCCTGTTTATTTGTCCTATTTAGATGCATAAGACTACATTTAGATTAGTGTGCTTTTTTTTCTTCTTCCTAAGCTGGCCCCAGCACAGCACACACTTTATACAGTGATATCAGGTGCATCTTTGATATCAGCTCTCTAGAAAGGCTGGAATTTCCTGGACAACTGTTGAACTTAATACAGCTATCAATCAGCGCCTCTCGTTTGTTCATGTGCATCAATCACAATATGGTGGAGCTATATAGAGTAAATGCTTCTTCAACTTAACTGAATATCGATTTTTTTTTTCCTCATTCATTACTGTGCTTTTTTAACTTCACTTGTGGCAGGTCTTATTCATAATAGAAAATAATAATAATGATAAATCATCGTTCAAAGCTGTACTTGCACATTGTAAAAGTGCAAAACAGCGTGGCATTTTCTTGTTTTTAACATGCACAACACTAAGTGAAGCGAGGAACAATCAAACTCTTCTTGTCTCTCCGGGCAGTTGGCCATCTTTTAGCCACGCCCATAAACGGCAGTTTACGCGCGGAAAATTATGAACATGGAGAGAGAGAAGAAAAAAACACGAACGGAGTTGTCATCACCTTGTTTGCTTGTGTTGGAAATGTTTCACACACCTTGTTTTTATTTCTGTTTCGGGGTTTTGTGCGGGTTAAATGAAGTTTCTTTCTCTTCTGCTCCAAGTTAGTATGGCTTCGGCAAGCTGGTGGGTATTAATTTATGCGGTTTAACCTTGACGCTGCCCGGAATGCTCGCTTGGTTCTCCGCTCTATGGAAGCCGTTTTGTCTTTCCAAGTTGATCCGTGGTTCAATTCCCTCCCATCCCAAACCAGTCTAGCTAGCGTCGCTCTGAGCGGCCGTGCTAAATCATCTACTCATCTTTTCTCATTCCACACAGCACTTGGTTCTGTTTCGCTGTGAACGAAAAGCAAAGTGACAGCAGAGTACCAAATTCCAAAAAGAAAACCAACTTTTTGTATTTATTTTATTTTACCCCCCCCTTTCTCCCCAATTGTACCCCACTCTTCCGAGCCGTCCTTGTCGCTGCTCAACCCCCTCTGCCGATGCGGGGAGGGCTGCAGACTACCACATGCCTCCGTCGATACATGTGGGGTCACCAGCCTCTTCTTTTCACCTGACAGTGAGGAGTTTCGCCCAGGGGGACGTATCGCATGGGAGGATCACGCTATTCCCCCCAGTTCCCCCTCCCCCCTGAACAGGCACCCCGACCGACCAGAGGAGGCGCTAGTGCAGCGACCAGGACACATACCCACATCCGACTTCCCACCCGCAGACACGGCCAATTGTGTCTGTAGGGACGCCCGACCAAGCCGGAGGTAACACGGGGATTCGAACCGAAGATCCCCGTGTTGGTAGGCAACGGAAAACCCCAACAACTTTAAAATGAACCACAAAAGCATAGAGGCCACATGACACACTCGGTTTTCCATAGATGTGCATAGACAACACCGGTCCTTTATACTATACATAACGGTAGAGACGATCGTTTTGAAAGATGAAAACATTCAAGAGGTTTTGTTTGTTTTGTTTTGTTTTCGAAAATCTGTAAACGAGTCAGATGTGACCGAGAAGTAATTGCTGAGTCTCTCATGTGATTGCAGAATCATTCAAGAACGGTATGTTGTGGGAGAATTAAGGCTGACATAGAATGGGCTGAATCCAAACCTCACACAGTTCTTATAATGATGGTTATCTGATAGTTATCTGTCATTTACATTACTTTATGTGTTTATTTCTTTTGCAGATTCTATCAGTTTCACTTTTAAGGCATAACTTATCAGTAAGTGGCACAATATCTCAACATAGTGTGGTGTTGTAACACAAATATTACAGTATTAGCTTGACCTTGTGAGAATGTTTATTTGGTTGTGTATTTGGTTGTAAAAAAATTAAGCTATTTTTTTAATTAGTCATCATCTGAATATGCATAACGTGAAATCTGGTCAACTTAACGTGTAGACTGAATTAAAACTCTCCAAACAATGGTTTGGTTAATTGTTTGTTTTATTTCATTGATTTGTCTTGTGCATCTAATTATGTCATATAAAGCTCCCCCGGTCCTTATCATTAACTCAGGACATTGGATCGAAAACGGATTCAACAAGCCTTTGGGGGATGCACCTATTAGGGGAGTGCATGTATATTCGTAGAGATGAGCGTTTGGGAATGAGAAACAAAATAAGCATATGAGCATTTATGCACATTTATCACACATTACTCCTTATGTTGCCTCCCTGTGTTTGTTCAGCAGACCTGTATTACACTTCCATATATGCACATGTACACAGACTCAAGCACACATGTAAACAAAATGTAAAGTTTAGACTAATGTATAAGCTCTGTGAATATAGATGTACACATGATTATATACATAATATGACCAATTTTCAGCTCTTTTACGCCAGTGTAACTTAAAGAGGACTGTGAGATCCTCAAATGAAGAACTCTTAGCCATTCCTCTGGTTAGGCTCGAAGACAATTGAACTTTCTTTACAGATGCCCCAAGGATAGCTTTCCCCTTATCATCAGACAATATAAGTTAGTGGCCATTTTTAAAAAGGGCCTGAAGACGTGTCTGTACTCTGTAGTTACATACCTACAGTACCACTGCATCTGATGCTGTAGGTTTGTCTGTGCAAATTGCTTCTTTGGTTATTTTACCTGCTCCCTCAATATAAGAGTTCCTAGTTTATGTCTTTTATAGTTTGCTTCATGTTGACTCTGCCATGTTTTATATATTTTGATATTCAAAATTTTGTTATCTAGTATTTTAGTATTCCACCTTGAAGCACTTTAGAGCCATGGTTTAAAAGGATGCTGTTATAAGAAAAAAGCCTTACTAATCTACTACTAATGCTACTACTACTGCTACTACTTTGGCTGCTCTCGTTGGGGGTCGCCACAGCGGATCTTCCTGTCCTCTGCATCTTCCTCTGTCACACCAATCACCTGCATGTCCTCCCTCACCACATCCATAAACCTCCTCTTTGGCTGTCCTCTTTTCCTCTTCCCTGGCAGCTCCATATTCAGCATCCTTCTCCCAATATACCCAGCATCTCCCCTCCACACATGTCCAAGCCATCTCAATCTTGCCTCTCTTGCTTTGTCTCCAAACCGTCCAACCTGAGCTGTCCCTCTAATATACTCATTGCTACCTGTCCTTCTTCATCACTCCCAACGAAAATCTTAGCATCTTCAACTCTGCCACCTCCAGCTCTGCCTCCTGTCTTTTTGGCAGTGCCACTGTCTCTAAACCATATAACATAGCTGGTTTCGCAACCATCTTGTAAACCTTCCCTTTAACTCTTGCTGGTACCGTTCTGTTACAACTCACTCCTGACACTTAGGAGTGACTTGAACTCCAACTCACTCCCTAAGTGTCAGGAGTGAAAACTCCAACAGAACAACATGAGAGAGATCTGGAGTGGTATGAAGACCATCACTGGTTTCAGGCTGACTGGCACCAGAGCAGTGGAGGGCAGCTTTGACAGGGCCAATGAACGTAATGTGTTTTTTAACAGATTTGACACAATGACCCCCCCCCCCCGGTCTCAACTGTTGCCTGTTTTCACCAACTGTCAACTTCACTTTCCCTCCCTCTTCCTTACATCCCCCAGCCTCCAGTGGAGGCCCTACCCCCCCCCCCCCGAGTTCCTGGACTAATGGCCCTCTCCATCCTGACGACCCCCCCTCCCCCCCTACCTGTAACACCTACA
Organism: Lampris incognitus; assembly: GCF_029633865.1. Taxonomy (NCBI): domain Eukaryota; kingdom Metazoa; phylum Chordata; class Actinopteri; order Lampriformes; family Lampridae; genus Lampris; species Lampris incognitus. Next base: position 23,918,898 of record NC_079211.1, on the reverse strand, counting down.
GTGTGCTTCACGATTGACCATGTCAGTAGAAGACAGCTGTTGAGACTTCACGCAAGCAAGGTGGCAGGCCCGGATGGTGTTAGCCCCAGGGTGCTCAAAGCCTGTGCCCCTCAGTTATGTGGAGTGCTTCACCATGTCCTCAACATGAGCCTTAGACTTCGAAGGGTCCCCGTGCTGTGGAAAACATCCGGCCTCGTTCCTGTGCCTAAAACATCGCATCCCAGGGACTCCAAGGACTACAGACCGGTAGCATTGACTTCACACATCATGAAAACTCTGGAAAGACATCCTGGAGCAACTACGGCCCACGGTCAAGCCACACTTCGACCCCCTCCAGTTCACATACCAACCCTGACTGGGAATTGAGGATGCCATCATTTTCCTGCTTAACCGTGCCTATGACCACCTGGATAAGCCAGCAAGCTCTGTGAGAGTCATGTTCTTTGACTTTTCCAGTGCCTTCAACACCGCCCGGCCAGCTCCACTGGGTGAGAAGCTGACAGCAATGCAGGTAGATGCCCCCCTTGTGTCCTGGATTGTTGACTACCTTACTGGTAGACCGCAGTATGTGCACTTGCAACACTGTTTGTCAGACAGAGTTGTCAGCAACACTGGGGCTTTGCAGGGGACAATCCTGTCTCCCTTCCTTTTCACCCTCTACACCACAGACTTCAACCACGACACAAAGTCCTGCCATCTTAAGAAGTTCTCTGATGACTCTACTATAGTCGGATGCATCAGTAAGGGCGAGGAGGATGAGTACAGGGCAGTGGTGGGAAATTTTGTCACATGGTGTAAGCAGAACAATCTGGAGCGCAACATGACTAAGACAAAGGAGCTGGTTGTTGACTTGAGGAGGGACATGACACCAGTGACCCCTGTCTCCATTCAGGGGTCAATGTGGACAATGTGGAATACTATAAGTACCTGGGGGTGTATATAAACAATAAACTGAACTGGGCTAAGAACACCGATGCCCTCTACAAGAAGGGACAGAGCCGTCTCTACTTTTTGAGGAGGCTGAGGTCCTTCAACATCTGCCAGACAATGCTCGGGATGTGGTATGAGTCTGTGGTGGCCAGTGCTCTCCTGTTTGCTGTTGTGTGTTGGGGCAGCAGGTTGAGGGTAGCGGATGCAAATAGGCTCAATAAACTGATCCGCAAGGCTGGTGACGACGTGGGGGTGGAACTGGATTCTCAGGCGGCGGTTTCTGAGAGGAGGACGCTGTTGAAATTACGTGCCATCATGGACAATGTCTCCCACCCACTCCATGACATGCTGGTTTGGCACAGGAGTACCCTGCCGAAAAGCACCACAGAGCACCACAGGAGGTCATTCCTGCCTGTGGCCATCAAACTTTGTAACTCCTCTCTCAGACTCAGACTGTCAGACACTCTGAGTCAATGGTCATTGGATTGGCCCTGTCAAGTTTTGTTTATGTTGTTTTGTGCCGCTTGTTTTGTGCTGCTTGTTATGTGCTGCGGTAGTGCAGTATAGATAGGGTGTTATGTGTACCATGCTTGTTGATATATTTTGTTCTTATTTCTATTTCTTATTTATCTTTTATTTCTGTTTGTTCCTGTTTCTCTTTTCTTATCTTGTATCTTGTTAGTTTTTAGTTATTAGAGCATGAGTGCCTGTAATAGAACTCACTTTCCCCTCGGGGATAAATAAAGTATTCTGATTCTGACACTCTTCTCCACCCACTCCACCCTGCCTGCACTCTCTTCTTCACCTCTCTTCCACATTCCCTGTTCCTGATGCAACCCTCCCCGTTTATCCAGGCTTGGGACTGGCACTAAGAATGCACTGGCTTGTGCATCCTCAATGTCTGGGTTAAACACAGCTTTACTAATATAGGTTAGGAATTCTCAAGTCAAAAAATTCTCCATTATCTTCATTGTATATTACGTTCATGTCATTCGTTGACAAAACTATTCAATTTTTCAGTATGTTTGGGGTCTTGCGTACATCACATGATTTATCCACACCCATACTTATTTCATCCTGACAAATTGTTCTTTCTCTTCTTTGGCAAGAGAAGGGAAGAGAATGAGAGTTCTCTAACTCCATTTGATAAAGCTGCCTACAAAAGTAAGCTGAGACTTGTAGCTTGCTGGAGCTGTCTGGAAATGTATCTTTTTCTGAAGAAATGCAACGGAATGATTCACAAAAAGAGTAATTTGGCTTTGGCCAGATAATAAACTTAATGAAAGCCAGGTACAGACACAGACCCCATGGTAGTGCATAACACTTTTATATCTATACTTGGCACAAAAAGTAACGAAATTTGTATTTGGTAGATTATTTCTTTGTTGTAACAATGCTTCTTGGCAATAAATCTTATACCGTTGGAAAGCCTGTTTATTTCCCTTTTAAATGGTGCCACATTTGTAAGGAACATGCATTTGCGGGATGAGTAGCAGAGCTGAGTATGTGGGTTGCACCCATGAAAAATTTGCCAAATCTTCTTTCCCAATGGCAAACAGCTTATTTTGCTGTTGCTATTGACTCTTGTTTTGAGCTTCTGGTACCCCATGTGCTGACAATCAGGTGCCTGATATAAGATTTATATCAGCATTGTTACAACAAAGAAATAATCTACCAAACACACATTTCCTTACTTTTTGCGCTAAGTTTATATTCTAGCTATGATGATAAACAGTTTAGATCATCACAGGTGAGGGAATTTAAAAATGCGCCAAAATGGTAATTCTAGGGCAGTAGTCCTCAGTTCTGGTCCTCAAGTGCCACCAATAAGGCTGGTTTTCTATTCGGCCAGGTGGTTCAGTAGATCGCCTGTTTTTGCAGTTATTCTTGTTAGGGACAACCAGACATGGTGCACCAAGTCACCCAGATCGGTGGTTCTCGTCATGAGCCCCCTGTACTGCTGGTTTGCTCTCCCACCAGATAGTTAATTACAAGATGGTTAGAGTGCCTGACACAACCGGTGAATGTATTTAACTACCTGGTAGAATAGAAAATAGAAAACCAGCAGCACCTTAACCATTTCCAACCTAATCGTTTTTAACCTTAACCCCCACACCAACCCTAACCTTAACCTTAACATAGTGTTAACCCCCAGGTGAAATGATGATGATGATGATTTATTTCAAACATATAAATAAGCAGGCTATAACATACAGATAAGCCATTGCCAATAATCTGAAGTGATCAACAAATCCACACATCAAACTCAGCGAACAAATCTTCATATGTATCAGATTATTTGTTACTTGTTCAAAAAGAAGTAGGAGGAAGTATACACGATTTTTTTCCTACCCCTTCTCACCTACTACTACTACTACTACTACCACTATTACTAGTACTACTACTTTCGGCTACTCCCGTTAGGGGTCGCCACAGTGGATCAACCATTTCCATCTCTTCTAGTCCTCTGTATCTTCCTCTGTCACACCAGCCACCTGCATGTCTTCTCTCACCACATCCATAAACCTCCTCTTTGGCCTTCCTCTTTTCCTCTTCTCTGGCAGCTCCATATTCAGCATCCTTCTCTGAATATACCCAGCATCTCTCCTCCACACACGTCCAAGCATCTCAATCTTGCCTCTCTTGCTTTGTCTCCAAACTGTCCAACTTGAGCTGTCCCTCATATACTCGTTCCTAATCCTGTCCTCCTTCGTCACTCCCAATCTTAGCATCTTCAACTCTGCCACCTCCAGCTTCGCCTCCTGTCTTTTCATCAGTGCCACTGTCTCCAAACCATATAACATATAACTGGTCTCACAACCATCTTGTAAACCTTCTCTTTAACTCTAGCTGGTACCCTTCTGTCGCAAAGCACTCCTGACACTCTTCTCCACCCACTTCATCCTGCCTGCACTCTTCTTCACCTCTCTTCTGCACTCTCTGTTACTTTGGACAGTTGACCCCAAGTATTTAAATTCATGCCTTTGTCACCTTTACTCCTTGCCTCCTCACCATTCTGCTGTCCTCCCTCTCATTCATGCATATATGTATTCCATCTTGCTCCGACTAACTTTCATTCCTCTTCTCTCCAGTGCGTACCTCCATCTCTCCAGGCTCTCCTCAACCTGCACCCTACTCTCGCTACAGATCACAATGTCACCCGCAAACATCATAATACACGAAGACTCCTGCCTGGTCTTGTCTGTCAACCTGTCCATCACCATTGCAAACAAGAAAGAGCTCAGAGCTGATCCTTGATGTAATCCTACCTCCACCTTGAATGCATCTGTCATTCCAACCGCACACCTCACCACTGTTACACTTCCCTCATACATATCCTGTACCACTCCTACATACTTCTCTGCAACTCCCGACCTCCTCATATAATACTTAGACTTAGACTGCTTTTATTTGTCTTTGCCTTATATGCATGTCTCATACATACAAGGGAATGAAATTGGGTTTCACAAGGACCTCAGTACCACATAAAAACAAATAACACACAATAAATATTAAAAACAAAAAGTGCATTAAAAACAAGAATTACTTCACAGACCTAAACATCACAAGCACATCTGACATGGACAGTGAGTAAGACGGTCAAAAAGTCACTTTATGGAAGGTCTAAGAGTTCAGGCTGTTGAGGAACCTCACAGCCTGAGGAATGAAACTGTTGCATAGTCTGGTGGAGGCAGCATGGATGCTCCCTCCGGTACCTCCTGCCAGAGGGTAGGAGGGTGAAGTGGATGTGGGAAGGTGGGTGGGGTCCTTCACAATGCTAAGAACCTTCCGGATGCACCAAGCATCAAAGATGGCCTGGATGGATGGGAGAGCAGCTCCTATGATCTTTCCAGCTGTCTTCACTATCCGCTGTAGGGATTTGCAATCAGAGGCCTTGCAGTTCCCATACCAGACAGAGATACAGCTGGTCAGAATGCTCTCATACAATACCACATGCTTCCCCATACATGCTTCTTCATACAATACCACACCTCCTCTCTTGGCACACTGTCATATGTTTTCTGTAAATCCACAAAGACACAATGTAACTCCTTCTGGCCTTCGCTATATTTCTCAGTCAACATTCTCAAAGCAAACATTGCATCTGTAGTGGTCTTTCGTGGCATGAAACCATCCTGCTGCTCACTAATAGTCACCTCTCCTCGTAACCTAGCTTCTATTTCTCTTTCCCATGTCTTCATTCTGTGACTGATCAACTGTATACCTCTGTTGTTGCTACAGTTCTGCACATTGCCCTTATTCTTGAAATCGGTACTAGTATGCTTCTTCTCCACCCCTGAGGCATCTTCTCACTTCCCAAGATTTTGTTAAGCAATCTAGTTAGGGGATCTCGGTTCGAATCCCCGTGTTACCTACAGCTTGGTCAGGCATCCCTACAGACAATTGCCCGTGTCTGCTGGTAGGAAGCCGGATGTGGGTATGTGTCCTGGTCGCTGCACTAGCGCCTCCACTGGTTGGTCAGGGCGCCTGTTCGAGGGGGATGGGAAACTGATGATCTTCCCATGCGCTACGTCCCCCTTGTGAAATTCCTCACTGTCAGGTGAAAAGAAGCGGCTGGCGACTCCACATGTATCGGAGGAAGCATGTGGTAGTCTGCAGCCCTCCCTGGATCAGCAGAGGGAGTGGAGCAGAGACTGGGACGGGTCGGAAGAGTGGGGTAATTGGCCGGATACAAAAAGGGGGGGAGGGAATCCAAAAAGGAAATAAATAAAAATAATCTAGTTAAAAACTCCACTGTCATCTCTCCTAAACATCTCCATGCCTCCGACAGGTATGTCATCAGGACCAACTGCCTTTCCACTCTTCATCCTCTTCATAGCTACCCTCACTTCCTCCTTGCTAATCCACTGCACTTCCTGATTCACTATCCCCACATCATCCAACTTTCCCTCTCCCTTTCATTTTCTTCATTCATCAGCCCCTCAAAGTACTCCTTCCACCTTCTCCGTACACTCTCCTCGCTTGTCAGCACATTCCTATCTCTATCCTTGATCGCCCTAACCTGCTACACATCCTTCCCAGCTTGGTCCCTCTGTCTAGCCAATCGGTACAAGTCCTTTTCTCCTTCCTTAGTGTCTAACCTCTCATACAACTCACCATACGCCTTTTCCTTTGACTTTGCCACCGTTCTCTTCGCTTTACGCTGCATCTCCTTGTATTCCTATCTACTTTCTTCATCTCTCTGAGTATCCCACTTCTCTTTGCCAACCTCTTCCTCTGACTACTTTTGTGTACTTCTTCATTCCACCACCAAGTCTCCTTGTCTTCCTTCCTCTGTCCTGATGACACACCAAGTACCTTCCTATCTGTTTCCCTCACCATTTCTGCAGTGCCTGCCCAGGCATCCGGCAACTCTTCACTACCACCCAGTGCCTGTCTTAACTCCTCCCTGAACTCCACACAACAGTCTTCCTTCTTCAGCTTCCACCATTTGAGCTTTGGCTCTGCCTTAACTCACTTCCTCTTCTTGGTCTCCAAAGTCATCCTACAGATCACCAGCCAATGCTGCCTAGCTATGTTCTCCCCTGTCACCACCTTGCAGTCTCCAATCCCTTTCAGATCAAGCCTTCTACATAAGATATAGTCCACCTGTGCGTGTTTTCCGCCACTCTTGTATGTCACCCTGTGTTCCTCCCTCTTCTTGAAATATGTATTCACCACAGCCATTTCCATCCTTTTCACAAAATCGACCACCATCTGTCCTTCCACATTTCTCTCCTTGACACCATACCTATCCATCACCTCCTCATCACTTCTGTTCCCTTCACCAACATGCCTATTGAGGTCTGCTCCAATCACCACTCTCTCCCCCTTTGGTGCACTTTCCACCACTTCATCCAACTCACTCCAGAATTCTTCTTTCTTTTCCATCTCACACTCAACTTGCGGGGCATATGCACTGATAACATTCATCAATACACCTTCAATTTTCAGCTTCATACTCATCACTCTGTTCGACACTCTCTTCACCTCCAGCACACTCTTGACATACTCTTCCTTCAGAATTACCCCTACCCTATTTCTCCTCCCATTTGCTCCATGGTAAAAGAGTTTGAACCCACCTCCGATGCTCCTGGCCTTACTCCCCTTCCACCTGGTCTCTTGCACACACAGTTTACTTACCTTTCTTCTTTCCATTATATTAGCCAGCTCTCTCCCTTTACCAGTCGTAGTGCCAGCATTCAAAATTCCGACTCTCACCTCCACACTCCTACCCTCCCTCCTCTCCCGCTGCCTCTGGATATGCCTTCCCACTCTCCTTCTCCTTCGCCCAACAGTAGCATAGTTTCCACCGGCACCCTGCTGGCCAACAGTACCGGTGGCGGTCATTGGTAACCCAGGCCTTGACCAATCCGGTATGGAAATCTGCTTTATAATCCGCATATTTGATTTGGCAAAGGTTTTACACTGGATGCCCTTCCTGACACAACGCTCCCTATTTATCTGGGCTTGGGACCAGCACTAAGAATGCACTAGCTTGTGCATCCTCAGTGGCTGAGTTCCTACCCCTTTTCACCTACTCTTGTTAATTCAGCTGCTATACATTTCAAACTCAATTCCCACTGTACTGTATAGTTCAAATTCAATGCAAGTTGTGCTGCACTATGCAAACTCAACTACTGTGAATAATAGGAGAAAAAAGTAAACACATAAAAAACATATGAGAGAGGGGGAAAATATAAAGAAAAATACATCCTAATGTCATGTACCAAGAATAAACAGATCTCAATGCTACGTACAACCCAAATGTCCACTTGGCGTCATAGAAAGAAAAATTATAAAATGGCGTACAGTGTGACTCATTCTAGTTATTCCAGCCTCCAAGTTTTTGACCTCGAACAACTGGTGAATGTATAGAAAACCAGCTGGTGGTACCTGAGGACTGGATAGGGGACTTGTGATTTTGATGATTGAAGTGTGCTAAATTAAACCGACTCTGACTGATTACATCGGATAATTTTGTAAAGATTTTATGTTATTTTATTTGAAAACAAACATGCAATTTGTAGTAAATCTAAATAAGGCAAATATCTGAATATCTAGGTGTTGTCCAGAGGGAGGCGCTTCGGTGAGCAACTGAAGTTCAAAATTCCCAGAATGCTTTGCAGGCCAACCAACCCTTCATAGATTTTGCATCCGGGTGTGAACTTCCTTTTCCGCTGTGCCCAAATTGCGATGAGGACCTAGGGTAACCTGGACCTCTAAATAATCCAGATCCATCCTTGTAAAAGGCTGAACCAAACGTCGCCAAAATGACCGAGCAGATGACAGTAAGGGGGACCCTGAAGGGGCACAATGGTTGGGTCACCCAAATTGCCACAACTCCACAGTTTCCAGATATGATTCTGTCTGCGTCCCGAGGTAAGCGTCACCCCCACCCCGCCAACATGGCTAAAGCAGTCATTCGCACCAGCTAGCGAATTACAATAGTGTCGTCAACCGATGGCGTTTGTCGCACGAATGACTTATGCATGACCGCCGTTTCTTTCAGTAAACCAAATTGAACTGTCATTTTACATCGTGGCGTTATTTCTTATCCAATGCAACTGTCGTCAGAATCTTTAAGGTCTGTCAGCAGACTGCTAAGCTAACGTTACTTGGCTTCAGCTAAAACGTCACTGGCTACCCACAACGCAGCCAGGACACGTGTTTTACGAAATGCAATTGCGTTTTTGCCGGGTTAAATCGTAAAGCAAGTTCGTGGCAGTGAATAAAGTAATTCATATGTTCTTAACACTTGATCTCATCATGAGCAAAGCACTTAGTCGATTCTCTTCAGGATGTAGGCCTACTCTCCACTTAGTTTGACATTTCTGCTGGTGCCTTCGCAAATTGGCAACATTTTACTCAGTGATCATAAACTGTTGTTACCATTTTTAAGATCTCTCCACTCGGCACCAAATTAAAGTTCAAGTTTGCATATTTATATATAGTTTTTTCCCCCTCATTTTCCAGACAAGTCTATCATTATGTGGAAGCTGACCCGCGATGAGACCAACTACGGCATCCCCCAGCGTGCGTTGAAGGGTCACTCTCACTTTGTCAGTGATGTTGTCATCTCCTCTGATGGACAGTTTGCCCTCTCCGGGTCTTGGGATGGGACCCTCCGCTTGTGGGATCTTACAACGTAAGGTCAATTGTCTAGCTTTGCTGTTTCTTTGGGAGTATATAACAGGATAAAACTTTTCATGTACTATCAATTCCTGTTCATTATGGCTTAAAATATGTGTGAACAAAATCCAAGGGGAGATTTGGATTTCATTTTTGTTATCTCTTGTGCTTGAATGTTGCTTTTGTCCTTGATGTAAACAATTATATCTACCTTCGAATTTTTGAAATACTGCACAGTGTAGTGGTTATTAATTTGATTCTTGATTGTGAGAGCTATCCATGATTTCAGTTCAATTACAATACCACCTGTGAAACTCCTATCAGTAAGTAATCAAACCAGGTAAACTGGACTGAGGATGATTTGTATGTTGCATAATCAGTGATTGATGGTGAGTTGTTTTGTTTTTTGTTTTTTTGTTTTTTTTTAGTGTTGCTAATGCTTTTTTGAGGTAGGATATACAAGCAGATACAGCTTCTGATGTGTTTGTGATGTCTCTTCAGTGGCACCACCACCCGCCGTTTTGTTGGCCATACCAAGGATGTGCTGAGTGTGGCCTTCTCTGCTGATAACCGCCAGATTGTGTCTGGCTCCCGGGACAAGACCATCAAGCTGTGGAATACCCTGGGTGTTTGCAAATACACCATCCAGGTGAGCTTGTTGCTTATATGATAGAATGAATGTGCAGGTCCCAACCTGGAGCAGTTATGCTTAGTCACACCATGTCTGCATAGGTAACACTTAATTTTATGTGGCAGACACATCAGTGGTCAGTCTTATTCTCTAATCAGTTTAAATTTAAGGATGAACTTCACATTTTAAACTTGTGTAGCTGTTCACTGGAAGCAATAGATTCAGTCTTTGATGACCCTCCATCCAGGATGAGAGCCACTCTGAGTGGGTGTCCTGCGTCCGCTTCTCCCCCAACAGCAGCAACCCTATTATTGTCTCCTGTGGCTGGGACAAGATGGTCAAGGTATGTCATCCCTTTCTAATATCATCTTAATTTAACCTTGGAATAAATAATTGACTTGAGGCTTCTTATTTGACATCTGTTGATATGTTCATTGAAACTCTTAAAACTAATTCTAAAATCTTGTACAGGTGCAAGTTTGTGGTGATCTTTGCCCAGTGATTTAAAATAAATGGCATGTATTACCTGAACCTTGTCTCTGCTGAGTTTTTTTTTTTTCTAGTGATGAGGGCACAATACACGGTACTGTGAGGATTTTGTGCAGTTATATTTGTGATCTACTCTTTATATGGTATTCTTTGAACTTTCTTCTTAGGTGTGGAACTTAGCAAACTGCAAGCTGAAGACCAACCACATTGGCCACACTGGCTACCTGAACACAGTGACTGTGTCTCCCGATGGCTCCCTGTGTGCATCTGGTGGAAAGGTATGATAAAAGCATTCTATGATTTCTGAACTGCCACACACAACAGGTTCTGGTGCCTACACAAGTCTAGCTCAACCTGCATTCCAAAAAAAAAGCACAAAGAAAATTACACATCTGTTGGTCGGGCATAATTTTAAAATGCAAAATGTCTTGCAGTTGGCTTACAGATGTTTTTGTAAGCAACCTTTGTCTGCACATAGGACGGTCAGGCCATGCTGTGGGACCTGAATGAGGGCAAGCACCTGTACACCTTGGACAGTGGCGATAACATCAACGCTCTTTGCTTCAGTCCCAACCGTTATTGGCTGTGCGCTGCCACTGGTCCCAGCATCAAGATTTGGGTAAATGGATTTTTATGGATGCTGTTAATCCCCCCCCCAATGAGAAGGAAATTACATGGTGTATTTAAAGGTGCTATATGCATTATTTCTTCCTTCCTGAATCACTACTTAATTCTAGCTGGTTTTTTTTGAATGTTACCAATTGAAACGAAGTTAATGACACACACTCACTAGATTTGTGAGTTCAAAAACACATGATCCCCAAAAGACCTGGCTCACACTTCGGAGTCCTCAGTAAACCATGCAGGGATCACCGTAAAAGAGAATGACTTGAGTGTTTGAACATGACATACGTAAATGTGCTGTGTATCTGCTACCTTTCTGTTTGAAGTTGTCTTGCTTGCTTTGATTTGTTCACATTGCTCAACATTGGTGGTCGGATAAAACTAGTACATGTGGCACCTTTTCTACATTGATGTATTGTAGCTGAATGGGCGGTGATGAAACCTTTTCAATGCCAACTGTATTGTTGTGATGATAAAGAGGCTGTTTCTGAGCTCTGTAAAGGCTGTAGCCATGAAGTTAATCAATTGATCCACATCTGTTGGTCCTTTTGTCACAAATGCCAATTTCTGTTTCTTGGCTCATTTCTCTTTGTTCTTGTACATAGGATCTGGAGGGCAAGATCATTGTGGATGAACTGAGACAGGAAGTGATCAGCACCAATAGCAAGGCTGAACCCCCACAATGTACTTCCTTGGCCTGGTCTGCTGATGGACAGGTATAATACATTAGCTGAGCAGAATCCTTTAATACGGTTTTATTTCTGTCCTTGCTACCTTACAAGTTGTTCTTGGCTCCAGTCATTTCCAGTCACTATTTGTTCACCCCCGTTGATTATACCCATTCACTTGTTAACACTGATGTCTAATGGTGACAGTCCTGCAAATATGAGGGGGCACTGGAAAACTAACTACTCGTAACCTATACAAATGGAGCTTGCATACTCTGAATTGGTTTTAAATGGGTCCAGTGTGACACTTACCATGTTTGATTTCTCTTCCCCCCGCCCCCCTCCCCTTCACAGACCCTGTTTGCTGGCTACACCGACAACCTGATTAGAGTGTGGCAGGTCACCATTGGAACCCGATAAGAAGTTTTCATGGTCACCAGTTGGACCTGATAAGAACTTTTCTCATGAAGCGTTTGAATAAAAGTTATAAAAAGTAGTGTGAACTCTTGGATTAAACACTGCTGATGGTGGATTTGGTAATACTTATTGGCTGGACTACTTGCATGTTCCCATGCACACAAAAAGTGAATATTTAGATGTAAAATCTGACAAAGGTTTGTATACCAGGTCATAATGGTATTCATTGTAGAAGCACACGGATGTCAATTTTTAAAGGTTTGCCCATCATGAGTTGCCGTAGTGTAGTATCCTAGCAACGGGTAGTAACACGAAAATACCCTTTTCGGAGGCAGCGATGAGATTCTAAGATTTCCCTCGGATTTATTCCTCAAACCACGTTACAGTTAAAAATGTTAAGTTGGCTGGTAAGTGACATGCTGATACGCGATTAAGCTCTAACACGAACCTTCCTTTGCCGATATTTGCGTTATTGGAGGGGGGAAATTATCACCGCAGAAGTCTTAACGTCGTGAGTTAACGCTTTCCTTGGTAAAATGGATGACGGAAGGACAGTATATTCCCGTATTTACGTGGAGAAGACCTTGGCAATAATAAAGCCGGACGCCGTACACAAAGCAGAGGATATCGAAGCCGTCATCCTCAAATCGGGCTTCACAATATTGCAGGTTGGTGTAGCGCTAATTGGAAACGCGCTGTCTTGACAACGGAGGACAGAGGGTTACGTGTATTTAACGGTATTTGCACAAATGAGATTGCAGTGAATGCGTCAGTGGCGTTAAGCAGTAAAATGCAGCCCATTTTAAGTTGAAGTAAGCTTACCTGAGGGTTTTAATATACAGGTTGGTTACTGCCTCAGCGGTAGCTTGTGTAGACTCTTCTAAAGTAACTTTTACTGAGCGCAAAATTCATCTCGTTCTTACCAGCAGAAGCGCAGGCTGCAGCTTAGTCCAGAACAATGCAGTGACTTGTACGCACAACATTATGGTAAGCTACTTTTTCCCAGCTTGACTGCCTTCATGAGCTCTGGCCCCATCATTGCTCTGGCATTGGCCCGGGACAACGCTATTGCCCACTGGAAGGCCATCATCGGGCCGGTCAACAGCGTCAAGGCCAAGGAGACCCACCCGGAATGGTCAGTTCTATTGATCAGTTTATAAGTGGTTCTAAGTAAATTCCACCGTCAACCCTATGGCAAAAAGTGTGGGAGGAGCCTTGGTATAATAAGTTCTTCTCTAATAACATTATGTATGCTACATATTGCTTATGAGCATATTGTAGTTTCACAATACTTCCCACACTGCAATAATGTCACGACTCCAAATCTTAAATGCCTTAATCTTAAAAAGTCTTAAATCTGTACTACCCAAAAATCTCTAAGTTATAGACACAAGTCGAGACTGAGTTGGTGGCGTTTTTTTTAATTGAAAATCATGTTGAAGATGTCATGGCAATATTATTCGCTGGACGGATCTGCACATATTTTTCAGTGTTGGTATCCAGTTGACAGAGCAGACGTTATAAACCAGCTTGAATATTTTTGCTTTCTCATATGGGTGACAGAGAAAATGTATACTCACATTACACAAATCTTACTCTCCAGGGATGGGCAACATGATCCAGAAAGGGCTGGTGTGGGTGCAGGTCTTTGTTCCAACCAAGCAGTTACACACCTGAGTCTATTAGTCAACCAATAGTCTTGTTCCAACCAAGCAGTTACACACGATTCTATTAGTCAACCAACAGTCTTTGTTAAGGACCTTGATTTGTAGACTCAGGTGTGTAACTGCATGGTTGGAACAAAGACCTGCACCCACACCGGCCCTTTCAGGATCATGTTGCCCATGTGATCTGGAATTGTGAGATGTTTTTAGAAGAACTTTCTAATGGTATGTGTAACTTTCCCCACACAGAAAACAACATTTTGGTAGATGGTCTTCATTTTCAATAAAATGTAAGACTCAAGACATATCAGTCTTGCAGATAATAGGCTGTTTTCTCATTTGTATTATTAAACAACTTCTTTACCTGGGACTCATTTCATCAAGTTTTAACCAAGACATGTTATATCACATTTATATCAAATTATACAATGACCAACACCACAGTGTGCAGCAAACACTGTCGTGTTGGTCATTGTATAATTTGATACCAGTATTGCTGGGCCCTTATAGAGTTGTGTGGTGACATTTTTTTTTTACTAATGTTTTCTCTATCACAGCCTGAGAGCAAAGTATGGCACCTCTGAACTGTGCAATGCACTTCATGGCAGTGAGTCATTCACTGCTGCAGAGAGAGAGATCAAATACATGTTTCCAAACTGTGAGTTAAATTCACAGATGTAAAAATGCAAGCTTTTTCTCAAATACATAAAATGGTCTGTTAGTGAACACTTACTTCCTGTGATCCTCCTCCAGTTGTAGTTGAGCCCGTCCCAATGGAAGAGGCAGTCAAAGAATATCTGTTCAAGTACATAAACCCAACTTTGCTCAGTGGGCTGACTGAGCTTTGCAAACAGAAGCCACTCAACCCCTGTGTAAGTATGAGAATACCTGATAATTGAAGATATACAGTAACTGATGATTTCTAGCCACTGTTTGGTGCCACTGTAACCATGATGTATCTGATATTGATGGTTGTTGTTGTTTTGGCCCTTAGACAACTTATGCCACTGCTCTGTCATTTTGTTCCAATATTCAACAGATTTGGCTTGCTGAGTGGCTGATCTTAAACAACCCTAACAAGCCTAAGATATATGATGGGGCCACTGTGAAAGAAGCAGAATAACAACGTGATAAAGAGAGAAGAATATGACATTTCAGACAAACTAATTTAAAAGCAATTGTATTACTTCAATGCTGAGATCAAATAAAACGTGATTTTGCAACACATCACATGCTTAAATTGTACTGTTAAACCAAAATGTACAACAGCATCATACTTGCGGTGCAAATCTTTAAAGTGGGTGATTCAATTTTACTTTAACGAGCCAAAACAAAATGTCTGCACTTTTTAGATATGACTGCGTCCCTCAATAAAAACTGGTAGCACTTATTCATTAACTCCTAAATTGCCAAATATTCATTTTTGAGTAATCACATTACTCAAGCCTGACATTCCTCAATATGCTGTCTGATCAAATCTCAACAGCAAAAGTTGAAATGGAAATGCTGATTTGCTAAAACTGGTTACACATGCTTTTCTTCAGACTGCCAACACACACTAAATCTGTTGTTCTGGGTGGTTGAAAGTAATAATAACCAAGCTGCATTAAATGTTCACACCAACATTTTCTGTGGCCTGCTGGCCTCACTACTGACTCCAATGCTGACTGTTTTCCAGGAGCTGGTCCTCATCACTTGCTAAGTCACAAATTTAAAACTATTTTTCTTTAAAGCATTCAAAGTGTCTCAATCAGCCACGTAAAGGTCCCTCGGAGTGCACAAGACTGTATGAACTGTTTGCATTGTAAATTAGTTTGGACTGAAAATGTTTTGATTTTAGCCCCCTTAAAAAAAGTTCACATAGCAGCTGTGAGTGGGCCTAAAAGGATAGAATCCCAAAATAACACAATGACCCCTTGAGCCATTTTGTGGTGTTTGGAAGGTCTGCCACCATAATTTAAGAGTCTCTTGACGGGGATTTTTATGTTTTTGAAATCAAGAGCCAATTCTGCAAGACACATTCTGGTTTGCCATATCATCATTATGATTTACGATAATGCTTAGCTCACTTGCAATGTCAAATAAAGGTAAGGAAGTTCAGTTCAATCCTTATTATTAGCCTACTGTTTTGGCCTTTGATTATGGGTGTGTAATAATCAATGAGGGTTTTTGCTCATCGTTTTGGGGTGGGGGATTGAAGAAGGGGATCCTTGTTGTTGGTGAGTCTAATTACTTGACAACTACGTGGACAGACCAGAATATGAAAATGAGAGCGTGAAAGAAAAAAAAAGGATTCCCTCTCTTTAATTAAAACAAAGCTACGTTTTGCTTTCTAGTATCTGGCCTACCCCACAGAACATTTCTCTTAGGAAATACTCTTGAATAGTATTGCACCTTAGCAGTTGTCAGTGTATGCAAATTAGTCAAGAGCAATTAGTCACAAATGCAATATGCACGTTCATATGGTCTTAACATTTTCCGTAACCAGTGACTTTCTTAAATCATGGATACACGATGATTCGTGAATCGACGCTTTTGTGGGAAGGCTATACCAGTTTCCATTTCCCAGGGATTGAAAGCACAGTGCGTTTATTGGTTTCAGTCATTTTACACAAGGTGTTAGCGTCTCTTTAATAATCCTAATATTAGAATTCAAATATGACATGTACAATCCTCCATAAAACGTAGCAACACAGTGACAGAAAATGTACTTAAGTTCCTGTGTGGGGGGCGTGAACATCTTCTGCATAACGACAAATAGGCCTGTGTGATTGGTCAGTCGCCGACTGGCAGCGCCGACGATCGAATTGTATGGCTTCATGACCGGAATGTCATTTTTTTTCTGCCGGTTCTATAAAACCAACCACGAGTTGGCGTCGTATGGGAGAATCCATCTTGAAGAGAGCTCTCCGACGGTGTGATCTGTAAGCGGCTTTTCGGACTTCTTTTGCACCCATTACGCTTACCTTTGTTTTAATTTGTCCTGTAAGTATTTCGAACGGAGCGGATTCATTGGTAATGTTATCGCAGTGGTGCGTAGATACTCGCGATTTCAAAGTCATACGGCGGCGACCACGGCCTCCACATTACGTAACTGTGAATTGAGTTGTACTGTTCAGGGCTCGGTTTTATTCGTCGTATCCTGCTTATATTGCCGCTGGTCTTTTAGCCGTCACGACGATTCTCGGGTTTATATTGTATGAGCAGTGTGTTGTTCACAACACATTACTCATATGTTTACCGTGTCACCGTTTACCGATATCCCAAGTAGCGTGACTCTTTAAAATGTATGGAAGGCGATCGTGCCGGCCAAAATGGTGGTGGAAACGTATGCATTGGCACATTAATGGCGAGGCTTGCTTGGCAACTCGGATTATATAATAACTGTGTCTTTGTTTGTTTTGTTTTTTTGTTTTTTAATTTTTATTGTAACTACGTAATTTATGTCCTCCACAGGAAATTAGGGGGATCATACTAGTTCAAAATGTCCGACACCGAGCAGCAGTTTATGGAAACATCTGAAAACGGCCACGAAGGCGATGAGGATTTTAACGGAGCTGGGCACGTCGAGGAGGCTAATGACGGCGAGGCTGTGAATGAATGCGAGGAGAACGCAGGGCCCGAAGCCTGTGCGGACGAGGCGGAGGGGGGAGATTCGCAAAACGGTGCCGCGGAGGGCGGACAGATCAACGCCAGCAAAGGCGAAGAGGATGCAGGGTGAGTTAAATGGCCAATGTTGATTAATTTGTGAAAGCAATAAGTGGGGGTGTGTATGTGTATGGGGGGGACGTCCGTGTGCGCTCTGCCCTGTTTCTTTGTTCCGCTGGGCTTTGTTGGCGCCATGTGCAGAGCGGAGTGGGTGGTGGGGGGGATGGGCACTCGGATCAGGGACGAAATCTAACGTGTATTTGATAACGTGTGCCCTTGGATGTACAGTATTTACTACGTTTGAATCCTAACTGTTTCCAATTTATTTACTTTTTTAATCTCTACAACCTAGCGGTGCTTGCATTAGTACACCCCGTGCCTTCCTACGTCACCGGTGGCAACAGATGTTCTAGGACAGTTTGTGCACTTGTCCTCCGCCCCCTCTCCATAAAGTTGTGGCTAAGCCTGTGTAGTAATATAACTTTTTTGCCCCTCTCTCTCTGGTCAGGAAAATGTTCGTTGGTGGTCTCAGCTGGGACACAAGTAAGAAGGATCTTAAAGATTACTTCTCTAAATTTGGTGAGGTGACGGACTGCACCATTAAGATGGACCAGCAGACAGGCCGGTCAAGAGGCTTTGGATTTATCCTCTTTAAAGATGCTGCCAGTGTAGATAAGGTGGGAGAGAAAAAAAGCCCCCAATTTTTAGATGTTCAGGGAATACATTATGTCCAGAAGCGGAGAGCTTACATTAAGACTCCTTCCAGGTCCTTGAACAGAAGGAACACAGGCTAGATGGACGACAGATTGACCCCAAGAAGGCCATGGCCATGAAGAAGGAGCCAGTCAAGAAAATCTTTGTGGGAGGCCTCAACCCAGACACAGAAAAAGAAGCTATCCAGGAGTATTTTGGAACCTTTGGAGAGGTACAGTGTCGGGCTTTTTTAAATTGGTGTGTCACTTCTTCCTATGGTTGTCAGAAATCGGCACCGCCAGCAATGTCTGTTGTTCAAAACAAGTTTTAATTTTTCTTCAACTTTATAGATCGAGACCATTGAGCTTCCACAAGATCCAAAAACAGAAAAGAGGAGGGGATTCGTATTCATCACGTATAAAGAAGAGGCTCCTGTCAAGAAAGTTTTGGAAAAAAAATTCCATAATGTCAGCGGGAGCAAGGTAAATGCACGACACAAAGTCTACACAAGTCTTTTTAAATTAATCCGAAACTAACGTGTGTTTGTCTGGTCCTTCAGTGTGAGATTAAAATAGCCCAGCCGAAAGAGGTGTACCAGCAGCAGCAGTATGGTGGCCGAGGCTATGGCGGGCGTGGGAGGGGCCGTGGAGGTAAGTATCTTTTGATTCCTTTTTTCGTTCAACTAGTATTCTATTGCAAGCATTATTACACTTCTATAGGATAAATAAGGAATTATGGTATAAAGAGAGATGAAAAGGGATTGTCAAATGTTTCCATTTGCAAGCAATTTTTGTCAACCCTGTTTTTCTTTCAAATACATCATGATATAGCACCCTGATTGCTCAGAGGTTCTTTCTTTTGATCACTCAGAACCAGTTAAGAGGTGCATTTTTTGTAGTTGCCCTTTCCAAAAATTGCTTTTCATTTGGATAGAAACATGGGTTATGTTGGACATCTAACGGCTAATGTGCTATGTTCTAGAGCATCCTAAAATGAGGTCCTCTATTTCTAGGCCAGGGCCAGAATTGGAACCAAGGTTACAACTATTGGAACCAGGGCTACAACCAGGGCTACGGCTACGGACAGCAAGGCTATGGCTATGGCGGCTATGGCAACTATGACTACACAGCTGGATATTACGGCTATGGGGGTGGCTACGACTACAGTAAGCGTTAACTGCCCCCCAGGGAAAAAGCAAATGAGTGAAACTTTTTTTTTTTTCTTGGTCCTCCTTGTTGCACAGAAGAACTCAGTCCCTTTTTCTCTTGTCCTCCAGACCAGGGCAATACAAGCTATGGGAAAACTCCAAGACGTGGAGGCCACCAGAGTAGCTACAAGCCATACTGATCACATGTAGTGCAGGTATGCATTTTTGCATCATCTACCGTAATATGACAACCTAGCTGTAACCATTAGTGCCTTTTGACTCTAAATTTCTCCATCTATTCTAAATCCATTCAAACATTTTGGTGGACAGGGGGGTTGTGTCATGGGGTTTGTAATCATTAAAGATGGATTCATTCCACGTGCCAACCATTTTAAGATGCATCCCTACAAACACTACTGGATCAATAAGGGTTGAGGTGGTGGTGGTTAAGACTAGGAATAAGGGCCGGGGTGCTAGGTTTTGCAGCTTAGTGATCGTGTCCCCCCCTGGGTGTGTCCGTCCATTAACTGACCTGAAAAAAACTCATTCATGCATCTGTCTGTCTTTGTAACTACATGCCTTATTTGGTTATTCTCAGTAACGTTAAGCACCGTGTTTTTCTCTCAAGGTCTAAAGTAAGTAAGAGAAGGAACCCATGGTCCAACCACAGCGAACATGGGCTCTGGCTTTTCCTTTGGAGTTGGCTGAAAATTGGACTCATGCTCCATTTGTACAGATCAAGTGAGGAACTGGGGAAGCAAATGTCACTTTTCCACTTTTTATTTTATATTGTGTTGTCATTTACATTTCCAGAATTGGAAGTGTTATTTTTACTGTACTTTTTGGTACCTTTTTGAATCTAATGTATTGTATGGTTGTATTTTACATGTCTACTGGATTTACCAACAAGCAACAGCAGAGCTTTTAAAGCTCACAAATAAATCAATTTTGCTTTTTTTTTTTTTCTTTCGGTGTGTCTAGCTCTTAGTTATTTTCCTCCCGTGCTGAGTGTTTGATGCGAGTTGCATGGCTTCAGATATGGGGTGAAGCAAGATAAGTAGACGAGAACAACCAGCATTTTTTTTCCTTTATTTTAGCTTTAAGGAGACTTTCCCCGTCATGTCTGCAATTTTAAGTGGCTTTACTAGTGTAATGATACAACCAAGCGCAAGCCTGTTAATGTAAGAGGGCATTCCCTCTCTCACTGGAAACTCATTCCTCTAGTGTCTTGGGCAAATTGGTAGAAATAAACTTTTTGGTTTATATTACATGTGGATCCTTTTGTTGTTTGTAAAATTAATGTTAAATGTTTTGTGTTGTTAAATGGCTTGCTTGTTCTGTCAACGGTAATGCTAAAATATCAACGGATACCTCTTTTGGGAAGCTGTGGCAAAGGGCCTTGCTGCCTGCAGGATAACTGGCTTAAGTTTTGATGCTCACCCCTTAGATGTGAAACTGCGATACTTGGATGTTTTTGTGCATAAGTCCAAGAGTTAAAAGGTAGTGCTCCGGTAAGTGCTGATTTTCACCATAATGTGTCTTGAGAACCTGTCATCGGTGAGTGTTGATCCTACATTAGTTATTTTTGAAACTGCTACAGTGTGTGTAAAAGGGAGTGTGAATCAGAATAACTTGTTAAAAATGTTTTGATGCCAGCTTGGTATGAAAGTTCATTAGTGTTCCAGTTTGTGTCTTCTTGTGTTTATGGTCTTCTAGGTGGTGTGTTGTGATCCGCTGTGGCTGTCATCACTTCAAGTTGAGAATCACAGTAACATAACTTCAGTTTGTTAGCTGAAGAGGTGATCTTCATCTTTCACTTTGTTCCTTTGATTGTCAGGAATATGCAATGTCTGTAAAGGAACAGAATGAAACGGTTATTTCCCTTTTGTATTCTCTTTCAGTATCGGCATGCAAAGCTAAATAACAGCGTGAGTGCTAAATCTTTCAACAGGTTCTAAGGCTCCACTGTCACTGTCGGCATACAGGCAATGTGACATGCATTTTCCTGACTGATTGAACATAACACCCAGAATAACGATCTTTAAATCAGGGAGTCAAAATACTTCAGCAGTGACTGTGAACCCCAAATGGGCTGATATCAATGCATTTAAGTACAGATATTTTGCCAAAGTCAAATTGAAGGAGCTCATTTTGCCAGTTGGGGTCTTCTGGAGCGTCAAGTATAAAAATATACATTTCTCTACCTCTTGAAATTTCTGAATGTGACTAAAAATGTTTTGATTTTTATTAAAAAAATTTCTACAGGTTTAACAAACCTTAGATGTCTTCATTTTCTGGGTTAAGGATGATCCATTTCTAAGGGAAGATGTCATATACAGTTATGCATTTTTCACTATAGAATGTGTGTAATATGATTGGTAAGGTACATAATTGTTTAGTGCTAAGAGATTTTGGGGGTTCATTACATCCTATCAAGAAAGTAAACAATTGTGATGTAACAGATGGGAGTTAATAGAAAGTGTCTTACTTAAAAAGCCATGCCTATGTAACTAACCAGTGAGGATGCGGTCAATGCTTTGCGTCACCAGCTCTGCATCTTCCATGCTGAAACACATGGGAGGCTTAAACTTGATGACATTCTCCGAGGGACCATCTGTGCTGACAAAGATATGGTCCTCCTCCTTCAACCTGGTATAGTAGATAAAAAGGGGCATATTCCCCATGTTGTCACTAAGTTGGAAAAAAAAAAAGATAGTGCCCTAAAATGATGGGGGGGTGGGGTTTGAGAGGCCATTTCTTAAGCAATTCAAAACCATATTAATTTGCTTGGAAGGATACATTCTTAAAGCACAATTTGTCTTTATTACCCTGTAACTAGCTAATCTTGCTCATCTACACTTTATCCTCTCACCTCTTCACCAGCCTGGATGCGGCATCTGTGGCAGGAGTCTTTTGTTTTCTGTCAGTCACCAACTCAAGCCCCACAAACAGCCCTGCACCCCTGCAGAGAAGTGATGAATGATCCTCTGCTGGCAATGTATGACGCACAGCACTACATCCATACCAACGGCATAAAAATATGGCAGGGGGTAGTAATCCAAATTCCAATGAATAAGTTAAGAACAGAACTTATCACATTAGCCACTGTACCTCACATCCCCGATAATTTGATGTCTGGTTTGTAGATTTGTGAGCAGGTCTTTTAGATATGCTCCCACTCGTGTGGAATTTCCTTTTAGGTCCTCTTTCTCCATTACATCGAGGACTGCCAGGCCAATCGCACAGGAAACGGGATTCCCTCCAAACTATGTAATGTCAGAGGAAATATAAAATTGCAACATAAGCCCCCTTGAGATAGCAAACATTTCTGAACCAACTTAAGTATAGCTTTCCAAAGAAACATGAATTAAAACTCAGAGATTATTTACTGAATTGTAAGAATTATTATTTGTGTTTTTTTCTGAAAAATTTGATCAGTACTCAAAAGAAGAATGCATTCAAATTACATCAAATTGCCTTTCCAGGGATAAATGTTTTTCATACCTTTATTTAAAAACAATCATGACTATAAACTTGTTTTCTGATGCCATGGGTGGAATAACACCAGTGTGCAATATCAATTATAAAACTATTGCAATTGTGTAATAAAAAAGTAGTATAATAAAATGTATTACTGTGTTGAAGTACTCTACTCCATTGGCTGTGAAAGCCCCGGCTATCTCTGCTGTGGTTGCCACACAGGCGAGGGGGTGTCCATTGCCCATTGGTTTGCCCATGGTTACTATATCGGGGCAGAAATTATCTCCCTGCAACTGGAAAGCCCAAAAGTGACTTCCCACTCGTCCAAAGCCTGTCTGCACCTCGTCTGCCACAAACACTCCCCCAGCTGAGTGCACATATCTAGAGTTAACAGTAGAGATACATGAACCAGTGTCTTTTGGATGCCATGGCAAAAACTGAACTGTTACTCACTCTGCAACTTTAGTTGAGTATCCTTTGGGCAAAACTATTTGCCCTCCAACACTTGGCAATGATTCGGCGAAGAATGCAGAGATCTATGAAAAATTACCCAGCAGAGAAAGGGTGAAAAATTGGATCATATTTATTATTACACTGTTAAGAGTATTTTGACAAATGTTCGCATAAAGTGTACACTTGATTTAATTTATGTTTTCATGTATTTGACCAACGAGTACCTTTCGACCTTTTCCATGCACCTCATCAATCATGTCTTTTACAGTATCAGCATATGCCTGGGCTGGGTTGGGATGGTCCTCTTTGTATATTCCCCTGTAGGTGTCTGGTAAAGGGACCTGGGATGATTAGAAACATACTTTAATAATGGGAAATGTATACTGTTGGTCAGCACTGTGAAATGCTGTATAAGTTTACACACCACATGGACCCATTCTTTCTGTCCTGCCAGTTTCCGGAACTTGTATGGACTAATGTCGATGAGGGACATAAGATGCCCATGGTATGCACTGGTATAGAAGAAGAGTTGCATTGTAATTGGCATCTAGCTTAATGGCCCATAAGGTAATATGTTGTATTAGAACACAACCTTACTGGTCAAGAACAATAACGTCTTCATGTTGGGTGTACTGCTGGGCCAAACGAAGAGCAAGATCATTGGCCTCTGAACTGCCAAGAAAGGAGATTTGGTATTGGAATAGCTTTAGTTTCAGAGCTGTTGTTAGACCACGAGTTGTCCGTGGCAATAATCTACGTACCCGGAGTTGACAAAGTAGAAGACGGCCAGTTTCTCTGGGAAGGTTGCAGCCAGCCGGTCTGCATATAGGACAATATTGTCGTGCAGGAAGCGTGAATTTGCATTCAGGAGGTCCATCTGAGCTGTTGCAGCTCGTGTAATGCTGGGATGACAGTGGCCCACTGCAATGGACAAACACCTTTCAACTCATCCGAGTTTTGACACTGGCAGGCACAACTGAATTGTTGATCTTTTTTTAAGTTTGCGCTAAATCAGCAAGTGTGCTGTTGAAAAAACGGGGAGCATTATTGGTTATTTGGGCCGTAAACTGGAAAACCGGAGAGGAATCTGTTGTTTTACCATGCTGAACGTTGCTGATGCAGTCCAAGTACCGCACGCCGTTCTCGTCATACAAGTATTGCCCCCGACCCCTCACTATTTTCACCGGGTCATCCGAATAAAAAAGCCTGCAAGATTGCCTGCATTCGATAGAAAATTACACGAAACACACCAAAACACGACTGTCAGTAGGCTGGTGCAAGATATGGCTATTGGCATTTAAAAGCCCTACCTCAACAGTTTCGGCGTCGAGACTTCAGCCTAGTTCCCGTCAATGTGAAGTAAATCGGTTCACTTACCCAATCAATTTCCTTCTCATTGCAAGGGTTTCTGTTTTCTTTAACTTTTCCAATTCCATACTCTACTATTTTACAAAAGTATAAATATCAGTAATGCAATATTGAGATAATAATTAGCTGGCAGTTACACGTCCTAGAGCAAAACGAACTTGTCTTTTTTTTTTTACTTGCGTTTTCTGGCAGATTGCAATACTAACTGGCAGGTGCATACCGCCACCTACCAACCCGGAGTATGTAGAACAGGATCTGGTTTACATTTTTTTTTTAAAAACCCAACTATTATAATAAGCGTTGATGCATGCTCAATAATCCAGGTAGGGAAATATCATAAAGTTTAAGCGGCTCATCTGGACACAATAAACGTTGTGTCCAGATGAGCTGATTCAACTTTCTGATATACTCTTAAACAATCCGGTATTTATTAAGAGATTCTTATTACCCCTCTCTGTGTTATTACCCCTCTCCCACACCTTATCTCTATTTGTTCCTAATGTCCCTTCCAAATCCTATCCGTATCCTTTGTGTTTCTCCCTTTGTTGCAATCTCGTCCTTTCTTCATTATATTTGTCACAGTGCATTATCATGTGTTCAGTATTTGCAATCATATTAAAGTGCGCACACACTTGTGAATTTACTATCCCCAAGAGAAATGGTCTTATTTAAACCAGTGTGATCAAACTTTAACCCAGGTAAAACTACCTCCTCTCCTCTACTTCTCCCTTTAACACTGTGCGCTCTTTTGTATTCTTTAGTGTGTTCTGCCCTTACTGTCCCCATCCCATCCTTTTTGCCAAAGGTCAGATTTTTTTTATTAGTGCTTTACTTCCCCCTTTTACAAAATATAATGTCAGTTATATGCCTCATACTTATTGATTATCTTTTATCCATCATGTTTGCAAATGCCTTGCCCTTTAATACCACATGAGCAGGTGTCCAACAAAATTCTGCATCTATCCCAATCTTTGAATTCTAAATAGACATTGAAATTTTTCTTACAATCCCCAATTCCAATGAAGTTGGAACGTTGTGTAAAACGTGAATAAAAACAGAATACAATGATTTGCAAATTCTTTTCGACCTATATTCAATTGAATACACTACAAAGACAAGATATTTAATGTTCAAACTGATAAACTTTATTATGTTTTGCAAATATTCACTCATTTTGAATTTGGTGCCTGCAACATGTTCCAAAGAAGCTGGGACAGGGGCAACAAGACTGGGAAAGTTGAGGAATGCTCCAAAAAACACCTGTTTGGAACATTCGACAGGTGAACAGGTTAATTGGAAACAGGTGAGTGTCATGATTGGGTATAAAAGGAGCATCCCTGAAAGGCTCAGTCATTCACAAGCAAGGCTGGGTCAAGGTTCACCACTTCGTGAACAATTGCGTAAGCAAATAGCCCAATAGTTTAAGAACAACGTTTCTCAACGTACAATTGCAAAGAGTTCAGGGATTTCATCATCTACAGTCCATAATATCATCAAAAGATTCAGAGAATCCGGAGAAATCTCTGCACGTAGGCGGCAAGGCCGAAAACCAACATTGAATGCCCGTGACCTTGGATCCCTCAGGCGGCACTGCTTAAAAAACCGACATCATTCTGTAAAGGATATTACCACGTGGGCTCAGGAACACTTAGGAAAACCATCGTCAGTTAACACAGTTCGTCATCTACGTCTACAAGTGCAAGTTAAAACTCTACCATGCAAAGTGGAAGCCATATATCAACAACCCCCAGAAACGCCGCCGGCTTCTCTGGGCCCGAGTTCATCTGAGACGGACTGACGCAAAGTTCAAAAGCCAGCATCTGTGATGGTATGGGGGTGTGTTAGTGCCCATGGCATGGGTAACTTGCACATCTGTGAAGGCCCATTAATGCTGAAAGGTACATGCAGGTTTTGGAGCAACATATTGTAGCGAAGTTGCTACCCCGTCAGAATTGTGCCAATTGTCCTGTTTTACCCACCAGGCACTGCGTGCAGATTGTCAGTTGTTATTCGATGTTTTGTAAGTGTTTTATGTGTTTATGTGATTACCATTTGTTGTGGTGTAATTGTAGTTGTCATTCTGTTGTATTGTGTAACCTTGGAACTGAAACCCTGAACAACTTTGTTGTTCGAGTAGATCACGGCCATGTATTGTGTCACCTTTCTGTAAGTTCTTGTTTCTGTGTGAGTTCAATAAAGGGGTTACTGAGTTACCTTTGTCGTTGCTTATACGTTCGACAGAATATGCTGCCATCCAAGCGGCGTCTTTTTCAGGGACGTCCCTGCTTATTTCAGCAAGACAATGCCAAGCCACATTCTGCACGTGTTACAACTACGTGGCTTTGTAGTAAAAGAGTGCGGGTACTGGACTGGCCTGCCTGCCGTCCAGACCTGTCTCTCTTTGAAAATGTGTGGCGCATTATGAAGCGCAAAATACGACAACGGAGACCCCGGACTGTTGAGCAACTGAAGTCGTGCATCAAGCAAGAATGGGAAAGAATTCCACCTACAAAGCTTCAACGATTAGTGTCCTCAGTTCCCAAACGCTTATTGAGTGTTGTTGAAAGGAAAGGTGATGTAACACAGGGGTAAACATGCCCCTGTCCCAGCTTTTTTGGAACGTGTTGCAGGCATCAAATTCAAAATGATGAATATTTGCAAAAAACAATAAAGTTTATCAGTTTGAACATTAAATATCTTGTCTTTGTAGTGTATTCAATTGAATATAGGTCAAAAAGGATTTTTGCAAATCATTGTATTCTGTTTTTATTTACGTTTTACACAACGTCCCAACTTCATTGGAATTGGGGTTTGTACATATAAGATCTTTCCTGGTTGAATTCATAGTCTAAACTTAAAAGTACTGCTGCAAAGTCAGTGCACAATGCCACCCTGTCTGGCCTCACTACTTCTACCCACTGAAGACCAACAATCGCTGCCATCAGCTCAGCTGTATAAACCAATAATTTATCTGTAATTCTAACCCTTGAGGGGGCCTGAAAGCCTCTCTCAGCAGCCCCTGCAGTTTCTCTCCTGTATTCCCACGATATCCAAAAATTTTCTCGCTGCTTCAACCAGTATCTCTATTCTCTCTGATTTCCTTTCTGCCTTAGTGGCAAAATTAAACACCATGGCCAGAAATGCTAAGAACTTAATCTTATCCTTACAAAACAATATTCATCATGCATCATGTTTCCTACCTGATTTGTTCTCCCTTACTACTTGAATACTTTCTTTCCTAACTTAACCCTAGGCTTAACCCTATATTGGACCTGATTCTTATGGCTTCCATCGCTTTCTTTCTCTTTGGACAGTCTCCTTGCCATGCCTCATGACCCCCCCCCCCCACACACACACACACAACACACTGATTACACTTGGGTTCTTTTCCATTTTCTCCTGCTGCATATCTGTATCTCCACGTTTACCACATATTCCCCAAATTATGTCTGCACGCAACTGTTACATTTTTAAATCTGTGTTGCTGCATGCTCTATAATCCAGGTAAGGAAATCACATAAAGTTGAATTAGTTCATCTGGACGCAACGTTTATTGTTTATTGGGAGAGATGTTTCATCGCTCATCTAAGTGACTACTTCAATCTCAATGACTGCCGGTATCCCAACCCTTATAAACAGCACAGTTGATTAACGACCGAACCAACAATCGGATTAATATTCAAATTGCCGTGACCATTAACTGGAGTTACTATGGCCATGTGTAATATTCACATTGCTGTGATGGTAATGCTATCTCGCAGCAGGGGCTTTCACCGCTCTACTTCCACTACGCATGCGTCACTCGCAGCAGATGGCGTTTGTTTGACATTTATGTGGAATTGCTATATAAATGTGAATATATACATTAATACATATTTTCGTTTTTACTTTTAATCAACCAAATTGGTGTTCTATTGTAATATTTCACTAACATTTAACCAGTACCGGTACTTCGCTCCCCGAAATGGGGAAGGGGGGGATGAGAGACGCACCTAACGAAGTAAAATAAAGTCAAAACTTTTTTCAGTGTAAAGGAAGCTAATGAATTACATATATATCTATATAAATTCATTTCAAAGCTTGTATGAATGGATTTACGGTAGATGAAGACATATTATGACTGGATCATATTATTACCACCTCTGTAGTGGTATCGTCCAGAGGACATAAATACCCTGCGAGGCCGGCCGCAATCTTGTGCAGCTTTTGGTTGCTAAGGAAACATCGAGTACAGGTAATGCATCAAGGCGGCTGTAGCAAGCTAGCTTGCATGTGAGCAGTGACAATTAGCCGAAGTCATGGTGGTTTTGTAAACATTGTCGGCCTCGTGGATTCCTTTGTAGATGTTCCTTCTTTGCGTTTCTCTTGTACTCTTTATGGCTGTAGCTTATTTAGAATGACAACGTGGTAATCGATAGAAAACAGGCCAATGAGCAGGTTAGCAAGCTACCGCTGCGGGAACTGTGTAGCCTAGCAGCTAATGCGAACTAGCCAACGAGGGGTCAGTTCCCACGGGCTGCATCATGCTGTGGAGCTATCTAAACTACCCCAGCTCACAGGCTAGCTGGGAATGTCTAAAGCTATTTAGCCAATGAAGCTATCCAAAATATAAATGAATAAATGCGCTACAGTAACAAACATTGATGAGTAAACTGTTAATGGCTAATATTTGACAACTATTTTTATGTATTTGAAAAGGGCGCATACGGTGTTATCCTTTTATGCGTCTGCTAGCTTATTCACTTTTCCCCCACTTATTTACTTATACAAATGCTGGCAGCGGTTGTAGCTGATCTTTTAACAATTTAGTGCAAATATGGCCTGATAGTGACACTGGGGAGATTTCGTGGCTGAAATGGTTGCTTATGATTTTTCAACCCCAAATTTGCAAAAGATATTAAACAAGGTTAATGCACATTTATTAACTTTGATATCAAGCTGGTTGAAATCAAATGGCTACTGACAGCTGTGATGAGACATATTTTAAGTGTTCTGAATTTATGACATTTCTTTGTGTTGATAAAAATCTCCCTTCAACTGGCCTTGGTGGTTGCTGCTTTAGGATGGCTGTGGGCAAAAGGACTAAAATCATGAGCTAGTAGTATAAGCGTTGTTTGTTCACATACAAGAAGGGCCTGAAGGCCACAGTTATCTACAAGTGCTGAGGAAAAAATAATCAGTCCTAAACTTTAATTCCCCCTGGCTCTGTCTTTAAAATTAAGATGGAATCACTGCTACACAATGCAAGTAGTTTGAGTATGCATATACTTGATACTTTTTTGTCTTCAGTGAGGGTTGTGCATTATTATTATGTAGAAGAAATTTATTGAGTAGTGCAAAGGTTGAAGATTAGTTTTCAGAATATTGTTTCTGGGCCAATGTAGGTTTGTTTCCTAGGGTGTGTCCAGTGTCAGTAACTTGTAGATCTTATATGAAAGCCAACTAACTCTTTAGTTTTGTATGTATAAATGTCTGATGTGCATCAGTGAGCTCTCAAATTAGTAACTGTCTTTTTGTGCTCAGCTTTCCAATGCATATTTTTTTCCTTTGGCCTGGTGAATTTGAAGCCTATGAGACCCGTTGTCCACTCTCTTCTTCTTTTGTCTCCCTTGCAAAGCAACTATGGCATGCTTCTAGTCCCTCTACCCCCATTTTCTCGCCCTTACCCCAGTCCCCTCCTCCTCCTCCCATTCTTTTCTCAGCCCTCTATATGGGCTAGGTTCTTATCACTTGATTTTAATTGGACCCACTTGGCTTTGAATGTTATGGTATTCTCTAAAAGCCATCACTTACATCACACTTTTTCGTGTGCACTTTTAAAATTACTTTGGCCTATGTTATGTTTATGCTAGCCAGATAAGAGTGCGTTCATCCACTGAGTGTGCACTTTGGAATGTGAAGTGTTTCTTTGTCCCACGATTCCTAGCCACCATGTGTTCTGTCCCTCTATTGTGAAAGTGAACTTCTATGACTGCCTTTCATGTGAGTGAGGGCAGTACATGGATCTTAACCTAGGTTTCGTTGAGCACTGTGTGGCCAGACTAGTTATCAGAACATTTTTACTCACTGTTCTGCTTTCTCTGGCTTTTTCATACCAACCCATCCATTTATTGTTTGGATCTCACAAACAGGACATTCTAAGGATTATTTTTATTTTTCTTGACCCAGCCATGTTAAATAACTTCCACCCAGTATCTAAACTTTCCCTCCTGGCTAAGGTCTTGGAAAAAAAATAGTTGTTGGGCAGCTCATTGATCATATGAATGGCAGTGGGTTCTTTGATAAATGTCAGTCAGGTTCTAGGATAGGTCATAACAATGAGACAGCACTCCTTATAATCATATTCTTTTAGCATCTGACAATGGCCAAACATCTGTTTTATTGCTTTTAGATCTTACTGCATTTTGATACAGATACAGCGTTGGGTTGGCATATCGGGTATAGTTTTATATTGGTTTGGTTCCTATCTTTATAATAGGAAAATCTGTGTGGCCATTGATGACTTTAAATCCTCCAACTCCCATTTCTCCTATGGAGTGCCTCAAGG